>NW_025767624.1:122933-418613 GCF_003918875.1 Haliotis rubra
CAGGTGACAGGATTGAACTGTGTTGGGGGAGGGTCACAACTCGCCATGTTCGGGCTGGTGTCACAGAGTACCGAGGCAGGTCCAGGCAGGAGACAGGATTGAACTGTGTTGGGAAGGGGTCACAACTCGCCATGTTCGGGATGGTGTCACAGAGACCGAGGCAGGTACAGGGGACAGGATTGAACTGTGTTGGGAAGGGGTCACAACTCGCCATGTTCGGGATGGTGTCACAGAGACCGAGGCAGGTACGGGAGACAGGATTGAACTGTGTTGGGAAGGGGTCACAACTCGCCATGTTCGGGCTGGTGTCACAGAGACCGAGGCAGGTACAGGAGACAGGATTGAACTGTGTTGGGAAGGGGTCACAACTCGCCATGTTCGGGATGGTGTCACAGAGACCGAGGCAGGTACAGGGGACAGGATTGAACTGTGTTGGGAAGGGGTCACAACTCGCCATGTTCGGGTTGGGGGTCACAGAGACCGAGGCAGGTACAGGGGACAGGATTGAACTGTGTTGGGAAGGGGTCACTACTCGCCATGTTCGGGATGGTGTCACAGAGGCCGAGGCAGGTACGGGAGACAGGATTGAACTGTGTTGGGAAGGGGTCACAACTCGCCATGTTCGGGATGGTGTCACAGAGGCCGAGGCAGGTACGGGAGACAGGATTGAACTGTGTTGGGAAGGGGTCACAACTCGCCATGTTCGGGTTGGGGGTCACAGAGACCGAGGCAGGTACAGGGGACAGGATTGAACTGTGTTGGGAAGGGGTCACAACTCGCCATGTTCGGGTTGGGGGTCACAGAGACCGAGGCAGGTACAGGGGACAGGATTGAACTGTGTTGGGAAGGGTCACTACTCGCCATGTTCGGGATGGTGTCACAGAGGCCGAGGCAGGTACAGGGGACAGGATTGAACTGTGTTGGGGAGGGGTCACAACTCGCCATGTTCGGGATGGTGTCACAGAGACCGAGGCAGGTACAGGAGACAGGATTGAACTGTGTTGGGAAGGGGTCACAACTCGCCATGTTCGGGCTGGTGTCACAGAGACCGAGGCAGGTACAGGGGACAGGATTGAACTGTGTTGGGGAGGGTCACAACTCGCCATGTTCGGGATGGTGTCACAGAGGCCGAGGCAGGTACAGGTACAGGGGACAGGATTGAACTGTGTTGGGAAGGGGTCACAACTCGCCATGTTCGGGATGGTGTCACAGAGGCCGAGGCAGGTACGGGAGACAGGATTGAACTGTGTTGGGGAGGGGTCACAACTCGCCATGTTCGGGATGGTGTCACAGAGACCGAGGCAGGTACAGGGACAGGATTGAACTGTGTTGGGAAGGGGTCACAACTCGCCATGTTCGGGTTGGTGTCACAGAGACCGAGGCAGGTACAGGGGACAGGATTGAACTGTGTTGGGAAGGGGTCACAACTCGCCATGTTCGGGATGGTGTCACAGAGACCGAAGGCAGGTACAGGGGACAGGATTGAACTGTGTTGGGAAGGGGTCACAACTCGCCATGTTCGGGCTGGTGTCACAGAGAGCCGAGGCAGGTACAGGCAGAGACAGGATTGAACTGTGTTGGGAAGGGGTCACAACTCGCCATGTTCGGGATGGTGTCACAGAGACCGAGGCAGGTACAGGAGACAGGATTGAACTGTGTTGGGAAGGGTCACAACTCGCCATGTTCGGGTTGGGGGTCACAGAGACCGAGGCAGGTACAGGGGACAGGATTGAACTGTGTTGGGAAGGGTCACAACTCGCCATGTTCGGGATGGTGTCACAGAGGCCGAGGCAGGTACAGGGAGACAGGATTGAACTGTGTTGGGAAGGGGTCACAACTCGCCATGTTCGGGCTGGTGTCACAGAGACCGAGGCAGGTACAGGGAGACAGGATTGAACTGTGTTGGGAAGGGGTCACAACTCGCCATGTTCGGGTTGGGGTCACAGTGTCACAGAGGCCGAGGCAGGTACAGGAGACAGGATTGAACTGTGTTGGGAAGGGGTCACAACTCGCCATGTTCGGGTTTGGGGTCACAGAGACCGAGGCAGGTACAGGGGACAGGATTGAACTGTGTTGGGAGGGGTCACAACTCGCCATGTTCGGGCTGGTGTCACAGAGGCCGAGGCAGGTACGGGAGACAGGATTGAACTGTGTTGGGAAGGGGTCACAACTCGCCATGTTCGGGATGGTGTCACAGAGGCCGAGGCAGGTACGGGAGACAGGATTGAACTGTGTTGGGAAGGGTCACAACTCGCCATGTTCGGGTTGGGGGTCACAGAGACCGAGGCAGGTACAGGGGACAGGATTGAACTGTGTTGGGAAGGGTCACAACTCGCCATGTTCGGGATGGTGTCACAGAGAGCTGTTGTAGGCAGGAGGCAGGTCACAGAGACCAGGCAGGGGAGACAGGATTGAACTGTGTTGGGGAGGGGTCACTACTCGCCATGTTCGGGTTGGGGGTCACAGAGACCGAGGCAGGTACAGGGGACAGGATTGAACTGTGTTGGGAAGGGGTCACAACTCGCCATGTTCGGGTTGGGGGTCACAGAGACCGAGGCAGGTACAGGAGACAGGATTGAACTGTGTTGGGGAGGGGTCACAACTCGCCATGTTCGGGATGGTGTCACAGAGACCGAGGCAGGTACAGGAGACAGGATTGAACTGTGTTGGGAAGGGGTCACAACTCGCCATGTTCGGGATGGTGTCACAGAGGCCGAGGCAGGTACGGGAGACAGGATTGAACTGTGTTGGGAAGGGGTCACAACTCGCCATGTTCGGGATGGTGTCACAGAGACCGAGGCAGGTACAGGGACAGGATTGAACTGTGTTGGGAAGGGGTCACAACTCGCCATGTTCGGGTTTGGGGTCACAGAGACCGAGGCAGGTACAGGGGACAGGATTGAACTGTGTTGGGAAGGGTCACAACTCGCCATGTTCGTCACAGAGGCCGAGATGGTGTCACAGAGGCCGAGGCAGGTACAGGGGACAGGATTGAACTGTGTTGGGAAGGGGTCACAACTCGCCATGTTCGGGTTGGTGTCACAGAGACCGAGGCAGGTACGGGAGACAGGATTGAACTGTGTTGGGGAGGGGTCACAACTCGCCATGTTCGGGATGGTGTCACAGAGACCGAGGCAGGTACAGGGGACAGGATTGAACTGTGTTGGGAAGGGGTCACAACTCGCCATGTTCGGGTTGGGGTCACAGAGACCGAGGCAGGTACAGGGGACAGGATTGAACTGTGTTGGGGAAGGGTCACAACTCGCCATGTTCGGGTTGGGGTCACAGAGACCGAGGCAGGTACAGGGGACAGGATTGAACTGTGTTGGGAAGGGGTCACAACTCGCCATGTTCGGGATGGTGTCACAGAGACCGAGGCAGGTACAGGAGACAGGATTGAACTGTGTTGGGAAGGGTCACAACTCGCCATGTTCGGGATGGTGTCACAGAGACCGAGGCAGGTACAGGGGACAGGATTGAACTGTGTTGGGAAGGGGTCACAACTCGCCATGTTCGGGTTGGGGTCACAGAGACCGAGGCAGGTACAGGAGACAGGATTGAACTGTGTTGGGAAGGGTCACAACTCGCCATGTTCGGGTTGGTGTCACAGAGACCGAGGCAGGTACAGGGGACAGGATTGAACTGTGTTGGGAAGGGGTCACAACTCGCCATGTTCGGGTTGGTGTCACAGAGACCGAGGCAGGTACAGGGAGACAGGATTGAACTGTGTTGGGAAGGGGTCACAACTCGCCATGTTCGGGATGGTGTCACAGAGACCGAGGCAGGTACAGGAGACAGGATTGAACTGTGTTGGGAAGGGGTCACAACTCGCCATGTTCGGGATGGTGTCACAGAGACCGAGGCAGGTACAGGGGACAGGATTGAACTGTGTTGGGGAGGGGTCACAACTCGCCATGTTCGGGATGGTGTCACAGAGACCGAGGCAGGTACAGGGGACAGGATTGAACTGTGTTGGGAAGGGGTCACAACTCGCCATGTTCGGGCTGGTGTCACAGAGACCGAGGCAGGTACAGGGGGACAGGATTGAACTGTGTTGGGAAGGGGTCACAACTCGCCATGTTCGGGCTGGTGTCACAGAGACCGAGGCAGGTACAGGGGGACAGGATTGAACTGTGTTGGGAAGGGGTCACAACTCGCCATGTTCGGGTTGGTGTCACAGAGACCGAGGCAGGTACAGGAGACAGGATTGAACTGTGTTGGGGAGGGGTCACAACTCGCCATGTTCGGGATGGTGTCACAGAGGCCGAGGCAGGTACGGGAGACAGGATTGAACTGTGTTGGGAAGGGGTCACAACTCGCCATGTTCGGGATGGTGTCACAGAGACCGAGGCAGGTACAGGGACAGGATTGAACTGTGTTGGGAAGGGTCACAACTCGCCATGTTCGGGATGGTGTCACAGAGGACCGAGGCAGGTACAGGAGACAGGATTGAACTGTGTTGGGAAGGGGTCACAACTCGCCATGTTCGGGATGGTGTCACAGAGACCGAGGCAGGTACAGGAGACAGGATTGAACTGTGTTGGGAAGGGGTCACAACTCGCCATGTTCGGGATGGTGTCACAGAGACCGAGGCAGGTACAGGGGACAGGATTGAACTGTGTTGGGAAGGGGTCACAACTCGCCATGTTCGGGTTGGTGTCACAGAGACCGAGGCAGGTACAGGGGACAGGATTGAACTGTGTTGGGAGGGGTCACAACTCGCCATGTTCGGGTTGGGGTCACAGAGACCGAGGCAGGTACAGGGGACAGGATTGAACTGTGTTGGGAAGGGGTCACAACTCGCCATGTTCGGGATGGTGTCACAGAGACCGAGGCAGGTACAGGGGACAGGATTGAACTGTGTTGGGAAGGGTCACAACTCGCCATGTTCGGGTTGGTGTCACAGAGACCGAGGCAGGTACAGGGACAGGATTGAACTGTGTTGGGAAGGGTCACAACTCGCCATGTTCGAGGGCTGGTGTCACAGAGGCCGATGGTGTCACAGAGACGAGGCAGGTACAGGAGACAGGATTGAACTGTGTTGGGAAGGGGTCACAACTCGCCATGTTCGGGATGGTGTCACAGAGACCGAGGCAGGTACAGGGACAGGATTGACAGGGTCAACTCGTGGTGTCACAGGGAGAGCAGGTACAGGGACAGGATTGAACTCTCGCCATGTTCGGGATGGGTGTCACAGAGACCGAGGCAGGTACAGGAGACAGGATTGAACTGTGTTGGGAAGGGGTCACAACTCGCCATGTTCGGGCTGGGGTGTCACAGAGGGGGACAGGATTGAACTGTGTTGGGAAGGGGTCACAGAGGCCGAGGCAGGTACAGGCAGGTACAGGATTGAACTGTGTTGGGAAGGGGTCACAACTCGCCATGTTCGGGTTGGTGTCACAGAGACCGAGGCAGGTACAGGGAGACAGGATTGAACTGTGTTGGGAAGGGGTCACAACTCGCCATGTTCGGGTTGGGGTCACAGAGACCGAGGCAGGTACAGGGGACAGGATTGAACTGTGTTGGGAAGGGGTCACAACTCGCCATGTTCGGGATGGTGTCACAGAGCCGAGGCAGGTACAGGAGACAGGATTGAACTGTGTTGGGAAGGGGTCACAACTCGCCATGTTCGGGATGGGGGTCACAGAGACCGAGGCAGGTACAGGGGACAGGATTGAACTGTGTTGGGAAGGGGTCACAACTCGCCATGTTCGGGGGCTGGTGTCACAGAGACCGAGGCAGGTACAGGAGACAGGATTGAACTGTGTTGGGAAGGGGTCACAACTCGCCATGTTCGGGATGGTGTCACAGAGACCGAGGCAGGTACAGGGGACAGGATTGAACTGTGTTGGGAAGGGGTCACAACTCGCCATGTTCGGGTTGGGGGTCACAGAGACCGAGGCAGGTACATGGGGACAGGATTGAACTGTGTTGGGAAAGGGTCACAACTCGCCATGTTCGGGCTGGTGTCACAGAGACCGAGGCAGGTACAGGAGACAGGATTGAACTGTGTTGGGAAGGGTCACAACTCGCCATGTTCGGGATGGTGTCACAGAGACCGAGGCAGGTACAGGAGACAGGATTGAACTGTGTTGGGAAGGGGTCACAACTCGCCATGTTCGGGATGGTGTCACAGAGGCCGAGGCAGGTACAGGAGACAGGATTGAACTGTGTTGGGAAGGGTCACAACTCGCCATGTTCGGGCTGGTGTCACAGAGACCGAGGCAGGTACAGGGGACAGGATTGAACTGTGTTGGGAAGGGGTCACAACTCGCCATGTTCGGGTTGGGGTCACAGAGACCGAGGCAGGTACAGGTGACAGGATTGAACTGTGTTGGGATTGAACATGTTCGGGATGGTGTCACAGAGGCCGAGGTGACAGGGGGTCACAACTCGCCATGTTCGGGATGGTGTCACAGAGGCCGAGGCAGGTACAGGAGACAGGATTGAACTGTGTTGGGAAGGGGTCACAACTCGCCATGTTCGGGATGGTGTCACAGAGACCGAGGCAGGTACAGGGACAGGATTGAACTGTGTTGGGAAGGGTCACAACTCGCCATGTTCGGGTTGGGGGTCACAGAGACCGAGGCAGGTACAGGGGACAGGATTGAACTGTGTTGGGAAGGGGTCACAACTCGCCATGTTCGGGATGGGGTCACAGAGACCGAGGCAGGTACAGGGGACAGGATTGAACTGTGTTGGGAAGGGGGTCGCCACTCGCCATGTTCGGGTTGGGGGTCACAGAGACCGAGGCAGGTACAGGGGACAGGATTGAACTGTGTTGGGAAGGGGTCACAACTCGCCATGTTCGGGTTGGTGTCACAGAGACCGAGGCAGGTACAGGAGACAGGATTGAACTGTGTTGGGGAGGGGTCACAACTCGCCATGTTCGGGATGGTGTCACAGAGACCGAGGCAGGTACAGGAGACAGGATTGAACTGTGTTGGGAAGGGGTCACAACTCGCCATGTTCGGGTTGGGGTCACAGAGACCGAGGCAGGTACAGGACACAGGATTGAACTGTGTTGGGAAGGGGTCACAACTCGCCATGTTCGGGATGGTGTCACAGAGACCGAGGCAGGTACAGGAGACAGGATTGAACTGTGTGTTGGGAGGGGTCACAACTCGCCATGTTCGGGATGGTGTCACAGAGACCGAGGCAGGTACAGGAGGACAGGATTGAACTGTGTTGGGAAGGGGTCACAACTCGCCATGTTCGGGTTGGTGTCACAGAGACCGAGGCAGGTCACAGGATTGAACTGTGTTGGGAAGGGGTCACACTCCGCCATGTTCGGGTTAAGGTCACAGAGACCGAGGCAGGTACAGACAGGATTGAACTGTGTTGGGGAGGGGGTCACAACTCGCCATGTTCGGGATGGTGTCACAGAGACCGAGGCAGGTACAGGGAGACAGGGATTGAACTGTGTTGGGTGACCGAGGCAGGGTCACAACTCGCCATGTTCGGGATGGTGTCACAGAGACCGAGGCAGGTACAGGGGACAGGATTGAACTGTGTTGGGAAGGGTCACAACTCGCCATGTTCGGGATGGTGTCACAGAGACCGAGGCAGGTACAGGAGACAGGATTGAACTGTGTTGGGAAGGGGTCACAACTCGCCATGTTCGGGTTGGGGTCACAGAGACCGAGGCAGGTACAGGGACAGGATTGAACTGTGTTGGGAAGGGGTCACAACTCGCCATGTTCGGGTTGGGGGTCACAGAGACCGAGGCAGGTACAGGGGACAGGATTGAACTGTGTTGGGGGGGGGGTCACAACTCGCCATGTTCGGGTTGGGGTCACAGAGACCGAGGCAGGTACAGGGGACAGGATTGAACTGTGTTGGGAAGGGTCACAACTCGCCATGTTCAGGATGGTGTCACAGAGACCGAGGCAGGTACAGGGACAGGATTGAACTGTGTTGGGGAGGGGTCACAACTCGCCATGTTCGGGATGGGGTCACAGAGACCGAGGCAGGTACAGGGGACAGGATTGAACTGTGTTGGGAGGGGTCACAACTCGCCATGTTCGGGATGGTGTCACAGAGACCGAGGCAGGTACAGGGGACAGGATTGAACTGTGTTGGGGAGGGTCACAACTCGCCATGTTCGGGATGGTGTCACAGAGACCGAGGCAGGTACAGGAGACAGGATTGAACTGTGTTGGGAAGGGGTCACAACTCGCCATGTTCGGGTTGGGTGTCACAGAGGCCGAGGCAGGTACAGGGGACAGGATTGAACTGTGTGTTGGGAAGGGTCACAACTCGCCATGTTCGGGCTGGTGTCACAGAGACCGAGGCAGGTACAGGAGACAGGATTGAAACTGTGTTGGGAAGGGGTCACAACTCGCCATGTTCGGGTTGGTGTCACAGAGACCGAGGCAGGTACAGGGGACAGGATTGAACTGTGTTGGGAAGGGTCACAACTCGCCATGTTCGGGTTGGTGTCACAGAGACCGAGGCAGGTACAGGGGACAGGATTGAACTGTGTTGGGAAGGGGTCACAACTCGCCATGTTCGGGCTGGTGTCACAGAGGCCGGGCAGGTACAGGGACAGGTGTGTTGGGAAGAGGCCGAGGCAGGTCGGGGGTGTCACAGAGGACAGGATTGAACTGTGTTGGGAAGGGGTCACAACTCGCCATGTTCGGGCTGGGGTCACAGAGACCGAGGCAGGTACAGGGGACAGGATTGAACTGTGTTGGGAAGGGGTCACAACTCGCCATGTTCGGGATGGTGTCACAGAGACCGAGGCAGGTACAGGAGACAGGATTGAACTGTGTTGGGAAGGGGTCACAACTCGCCATGTTCGGGTTGGTGTCACAGAGACCGAGGCAGGTACAGGGGGACAGGATTGAACTGTGTTGGGAAGGGTCACAACTCGCCATGTTCGGGTTGGGGTCACAGAGACCGAGGCAGGTACAGGGGACAGGATTGAACTGTGTTGGGAAGGGGTCACAACTCGCCATGTTCGGGATGGTGTCACAGAGGCCGAGGCAGGTACAGGAGACAGGATTGAACTGTGTTGGGAAGGGTCACAACTCGCCATGTTCGGGATGGTGTCACAGAGACCGAGGCAGGTACAGGGGACAGGATTGAACTGTGTTGGGAAGGGGTCACAACTCGCCATGTTCGGGTTGGGGTCACAGAGACCGAGGCAGGTACAGGAGACAGGATTGAACTGTGTTGGGAAGGGTCACAACTCGCCATGTTCGGGTTGGGGTCACAGAGACCGAGGCAGGTACAGGGGACAGGATTGAACTGTGTTGGGAAGGGGTCACAACTCGCCATGTTCGGGTTGGGGGTCACAGAGACCGAGGCAGGTACGGGAGACAGGATTGAACTGTGTTGGGGAGGGGTCACAACTCGCCATGTTCGGGCTGGTGTCACAGAGACCGAGGCAGGTACAGGGGACAGGATTGAACTGTGTTGGGAGGGGTCACAACTCGCCATGTTCGGGTTGGGGGTCACAGAGACCGAGGCAGGTACAGGGGACAGGATTGAACTGTGTTGGGGAGGGGTCACAACTCGCCATGTTCGGGATGGTGTCACAGAGACCGAGGCAGGTACAGGGGACAGGATTGAACTGTGTTGGGAAGGGGTCACAACTCGCCATGTTCGGGTTGGGGTCACAGAGACCGAGGCAGGTACAGGGGACAGGATTGAACTGTGTTGGGAAGGGGTCACAACTCGCCATGTTCGGGATGGTGTCACAGAGACCGAGGCAGGTACAGGGGACAGGATTGAACTGTGTTGGGAAGGGTCACAACTCGCCATGTTCGGGTTGGGTGTCACAGAGACCGAGGCAGGTACAGGGGACAGGATTGAACTGTGTTGGGAAGGGGTCACAACTCGCCATGTTCGGGTTGGGGTCACAGAGACCGAGGCAGGTACAGGGGACAGGATTGAACTGTGTTGGGAAGGGGTCACAACTCGCCATGTTCGGGTTGGGGTCACAGAGACCGAGGCAGGTACAGGGGACAGGATTGAACTGTGTTGGGAAGGGGTCACAACTCGCCATGTTCGGGTTGGGGTGTCACAGAGACCGAGGCAGGTACAGGGACAGGATTGAACTGTGTTGGGAAGGGGTCACAACTCGCCATGTTCGGGATGGTGTCACACAGAGGCCGAGGCAGGTACAGGGGACAGGATTGAACTGTGTTGGGAAGGGGTCACAACTCGCCATGTTCGGGTTGGTGTCACAGAGACCGAGGCAGGTACAGGGGACAGGATTGAACTGTGTTGGGAAGGGGTCACAACTCGCCATGTTCGGGATGGTGTCACAGAGACCGAGGCAGGTACGGGAGACAGGATTGAACTGTGTTGGGGAGGGGTCACAACTCGCCATGTTCGGGATGGTGTCACAGAGACCGAGGCAGGTACATGGGAGACAGGATTGAACTGTGTTGGGAAGGGGTCACAACTCGCCATGTTCGGGTTGGGGTCACAGAGACCGAGGCAGGTACAGGGGACAGGATTGAACTGTGTTGGGAAGGGGTCACAACTCGCCATGTTCGGGTTGGTGTCACAGAGACCGAGGCAGGTACAGGGACAGGATTGAACTGTGTTGGGAAGGGGTCACAACTCGCCATGTTCGGGATGGTGTCACAGAGACCGAGGCAGGTACAGGGGACAGGATTGAACTGTGTTGGGAAGGGGTCACAACTCGCCATGTTCGGGATGGTGTCACAGAGACCGAGGCAGGTACAGGAGACAGGATTGAACTGTGTTGGGAAGGGGTCACAACTCGCCATGTTCGGGATGGTGTCACAGAGACCGAGGCAGGTACAGGAGACAGGATTGAACTGTGTTGGGAAGGGGTCACAACTCGCCATGTTCGGGTTGGTGTCACAGAGACCGAGGCAGGTACAGGGACAGGATTGAACTGTGTTGGGAAGGGTCACAACTCGCCATGTTCGGGTTGGTGTCACAGAGACCGAGGCAGGTACAGGAGACAGGATTGAACTGTGTTGGGAAGGGTCACAACTCGCCATGTTCGGGCTGGGGTCACAGAGACCGAGGCAGGTACAGGGGACAGGATTGAACTGTGTTGGGAAGGGGTCACAACTCGCCATGTTCGGGTTGGGGTCACAGAGACCGAGGCAGGTACAGGGGACAGGATTGAACTGTGTTGGGAAGGGGTCACAACTCGCCATGTTCGGGATGGTGTCACAGAGACCGAGGCAGGTACAGGGGACAGGATTGAACTGTGTTGGGAAGGGGTCACAACTCGCCATGTTCGGGATGGTGTCACAGAGACCGAGGCAGGTACGGGGAGACAGGATTGAACTGTGTTGGGAAGGGGTCACAACTCGCCATGTTCGGGATGGTGTCACAGAGACCGAGGCAGGTACAGGGAGACAGGATTGAACTGTGTTGGGGAGGGGTCACAACTCGCCATGTTCGGGATGGTGGGGGTCACAGAGACCGAGGCAGGTACAGGGGACAGGATTGAACTGTGTTGGGAAGGGGTCACAACTCGCCATGTTCGGGATGGTGTCACAGAGACCGAGGCAGGTACAGGAGACAGGATTGAACTGTGTTGGGAAGGGGTCACAACTCGCCATGTTCGGGATGGTGTCACAGAGACCGAGGCAGGTACAGGGACAGGATTGAACTGTGTTGGGAGGGGTCACAACTCGCCATGTTCGGGTTGGTGTCACAGAGACCGAGGCAGGTACAGGGGGACAGGATTGAACTGTGTTGGGAAGGGGTCACAACTCGCCATGTTCGGGTTGGGGTCACAGAGACCGAGGCAGGTACAGGGGACAGGATTGAACTGTGTTGGGAAGGGGTCACAACTCGCCATGTTCGGGATGGTGTCACAGAGACCGAGGCAGGTACAGGGGACAGGATTGAACTGTGTTGGGAAGGGGTCACAACTCGCCATGTTCGGGTTGGGGGTCACAGAGACCGAGGCAGGTACAGGGGACAGGATTGAACTGTGTTGGGGAGGGGTCACAACTCGCCATGTTCGGGATGGTGTCACAGAGACCGAGGCAGGTACAGGGGACAGGATTGAACTGTGTTGGGGAGGGGTCACAACTCGCCATGTTCGGGATGGTGTCACAGAGACCGAGGCAGGTACGGGAGACAGGATTGAACTGTGTTGGGAAGGGGTCACAACTCGCCATGTTCGGGATGGTGTCACAGAGACCGAGGCAGGTACAGGGGACAGGATTGAACTGTGTTGGGAAGGGTCACAACTCGCCATGTTCGGGTTGGTGTCACAGAGACCGAGGCAGGTACAGGGGACAGGATTGAACTGTGTTGGGAAAGGGGTCACAACTCGCCATGTTCGGGATGGTGTCACAGAGACCGAGGCAGGTACAGGGGACAGGATTGAACTGTGTTGGGAAGGGGTCACAACTCGCCATGTTCGGGATGGGGTCACAGAGACCGAGGCAGGTACAGGGGACAGGATTGAACTGTGTTGGGAAAGGGTCACAACTCGCCATGTTCGGGTTGGGGTCACAGAGACCGAGGCAGGTACAGGGAGACAGGATTGAACTGTGTTGGGAAGGGGTCACAACTCGCCATGTTCGGGCTGGTGTCACAGAGACCGAGGCAGGTACAGGAGACAGGATTGAACTGTGTTGGGAAGGGGTCACAACTCGCCATGTTCGGGATGGTGTCACAGAGACCGAGGCAGGTACAGGGGACAGGATTGAACTGTGTTGGGAAGGGGTCACAACTCGCCATGTTCGGGTTGGGGTCACAGAGACCGAGGCAGGTACAGGGGACAGGATTGAACTGTGTTGGGAAGGGGTCACAACTCGCCATGTTCGGGTTGGGGGTCACAGAGACCGAGGCAGGTACAGGGGACAGGATTGAACTGTGTTGGGAAGGGGTCACAACTCGCCATGTTCGGGATGGTGTCACAGAGGCCGAGGCAGGTACAGGGACAGGATTGAACTGTGTTGGGAAGGGGTCACAACTCGCCATGTTCGGGATGGTGTCACAGAGACCGAGGCAGGTACAGGAGACAGGATTGAACTGTGTTGGGAAGGGGTCACAACTCGCCATGTTCGGGATGGTGTCACAGAGACCGAGGCAGGTACAGGGGACAGGATTGAACTGTGTTGGGAAGGGGTCACAACTCGCCATGTTCGGGTTGGTGTCACAGAGACCGAGGCAGGTACAGGGGACAGGATTGAACTGTGTTGGGAAGGGTCACAACTCGCCATGTTCGGGATGGTGTCACAGAGACCGAGGCAGGTACAGGAGACAGGATTGAACTGTGTTGGGGAGGGGTCACAACTCGCCATGTTCGGGTTGGGGTCACAGAGACCGAGGCAGGTACAGGGGACAGGATTGAACTGTGTTGGGAAGGGGTCACAACTCGCCATGTTCGGGTTGGGGGTCACAGAGACCGAGGCAGGTACAGGGGACAGGATTGAACTGTGTTGGGAAGGGGTCACAACTCGCCATGTTCGGGTTGGGGTCACAGAGACCGAGGCAGGTACAGAGACAGGATTGAACTGTGTTGGGAAGGGGTCACAACTCGCCATGTTCGGGTTGGGTGTCACAGAGACCGAGGCAGGTACAGGGGACAGGATTGAACTGTGTTGGGAAGGGGTCACAACTCGCCATGTTCGGGTTGGGGGTCACAGAGACCGAGGCAGGTACAGGGGACAGGATTGAACTGTGTTGGGAGGGGTCACAACTCGCCATGTTCGGGTTGGGGTCACAGAGACCGAGGCAGGTACAGGGGACAGGATTGAACTGTGTTGGGAAGGGGTCACAACTCGCCATGTTCGGGTTGGTGTCACAGAGACCGAGGCAGGTACAGGGGACAGGATTGAACTGTGTTGGGAAGGGGTCACAACTCGCCATGTTCGGGCTGGTGTCACAGAGACCGAGGCAGGTACAGGGGACAGGATTGAACTGTGTTGGGAAGGGGTCACAACTCGCCATGTTCGGGATGGTGTCACAGAGACCGAGGCAGGTACAGGGGACAGGATTGAACTGTGTTGGGAAGGGGTCACAACTCGCCATGTTCGGGTTGGGGTCACAGAGACCGAGGCAGGTACAGGGGACAGGATTGAACTGTGTTGGGAAGGGGTCACAACTCGCCATGTTCGGGTTGGTGTCACAGAGACCGAGGCAGGTACAGGGGACAGGATTGAACTGTGTTGGGAAGGGGTCACAACTCGCCATGTTCGGGATGGTGTCACAGAGGCCGAGGCAGGTACGGGAGACAGGATTGAACTGTGTTGGGAAGGGGTCACAACTCGCCATGTTCGGGATGGTGTCACAGAGACCGAGGCAGGTACAGGAGACAGGATTGAACTGTGTTGGGAAGGGGTCACAACTCGCCATGTTCGGGTTGGGTCACAGAGACCGAGGCAGGTACAGGGGACAGGATTGAACTGTGTTGGGAAGGGGTCACAACTCGCCATGTTCGGGATGGGGTCACAGAGACCGAGGCAGGTACAGGGGACAGGATTGAACTGTGTTGGGAAGGGGTCACAACTCGCCATGTTCGGGTTGGTGTCACAGAGACCGAGGCAGGTACAGGGGACAGGATTGAACTGTGTTGGGAAGGGGTCACAACTCGCCATGTTCGGGATGGTGTCACAGAGACCGAGGCAGGTACAGGAGACAGGATTGAACTGTGTTGGGAAGGGGTCACAACTCGCCATGTTCGGGTTGGTGTCACAGAGACCGAGGCAGGTACAGGGGACAGGATTGAACTGTGTTGGGAAGGGGTCACAACTCGCCATGTTCGGGTTGGGGTCACAGAGACCGAGGCAGGTACAGGGGAGACAGGATTGAACTGTGTTGGGAAGGGGTCACAACTCGCCATGTTCGGGATGGTGTCACAGAGACCGAGGCAGGTACGGGAGACAGGATTGAACTGTGTTGGGGAGGGGTCACAACTCGCCATGTTCGGGTTGGGGTCACAGAGACCGAGGCAGGTACAGGGGACAGGATTGAACTGTGTTGGGAAGGGGTCACAACTCGCCATGTTCGGGATGGTGTCACAGAGACCGAGGCAGGTACAGGGGACAGGATTGAACTGTGTTGGGAAGGGGTCACAACTCGCCATGTTCGGGTTGGTGTCACAGAGACCGAGGCAGGTACAGGGGACAGGATTGAACTGTGTTGGGAAGGGGTCACAACTCGCCATGTTCGGGATGGTGTCACAGAGGCCGAGGCAGGTACAGGGGACAGGATTGAACTGTGTTGGGAAGGGGTCACAACTCGCCATGTTCGGGATGGTGTCACAGAGACCGAGGCAGGTACAGGAGACAGGATTGAACTGTGTTGGGAAGGGGTCACAACTCGCCATGTTCGGGTTGGGGTCACAGAGACCGAGGCAGGTACAGGGGACAGGATTGAACTGTGTTGGGGAGGGGTCACAACTCGCCATGTTCGGGTTGGGGGTCACAGAGACCGAGGCAGGTACAGGGGACAGGATTGAACTGTGTTGGGAAGGGGTCACAACTCGCCATGTTCGGGATGGTGTCACAGAGACCGAGGCAGGTACAGGAGACAGGATTGAACTGTGTTGGGAAGGGGTCACAACTCGCCATGTTCGGGCTGGTGTCACAGAGACCGAGGCAGGTACAGGAGACAGGATTGAACTGTGTTGGGAGGGGTCACAACTCGCCATGTTCGGGTTGGGGTCACAGAGACCGAGGCAGGTACAGGGGACAGGATTGAACTGTGTTGGGAGGGGTCACAACTCGCCATGTTCGGGTTGGGGTCACAGAGACCGAGGCAGGTACAGGAGACAGGATTGAACTGTGTTGGGAGGGGTCACAACTCGCCATGTTCGGGCTGGTGTCACAGAGACCGAGGCAGGTACAGGGGACAGGATTGAACTGTGTTGGGAAGGGGTCACAACTCGCCATGTTCGGGTTGGTGTCACAGAGACCGAGGCAGGTACAGGGGACAGGATTGAACTGTGTTGGGAAGGGGTCACAACTCGCCATGTTCGGGATGGGGGGTCACAGAGACCGAGGCAGGTACAGGGACAGGATTGAACTGTGTTGGGGAGGGGTCACAACTCGCCATGTTCGGGTTGGGGTCACAGAGACCGAGGCAGGTACAGGGGACAGGATTGAACTGTGTTGGGAAGGGGTCACAACTCGCCATGTTCGGGCTGGTGTCACAGAGGCCGAGGCAGGTACGGGAGACAGGATTGAACTGTGTTGGGAAGGGGTCACAACTCGCCATGTTCGGGATGGTGTCACAGAGACCGAGGCAGGTACAGGAGACAGGATTGAACTGTGTTGGGAAGGGGTCACAACTCGCCATGTTCGGGTTGGGGTCACAGAGACCGAGGCAGGTACAGGGGACAGGATTGAACTGTGTTGGGAAGGGGTCACAACTCGCCATGTTCGGGTTGGGGGTCACAGAGACCGAGGCAGGTACAGGGGACAGGATTGAACTGTGTTGGGAAGGGGTCACAACTCGCCATGTTCGGGCTGGTGTCACAGAGGCCGAGGCAGGTACGGGAGACAGGATTGAACTGTGTTGGGAAGGGGTCACAACTCGCCATGTTCGGGATGGTGTCACAGAGACCGAGGCAGGTACGGGAGACAGGATTGAACTGTGTTGGGAAGGGGTCACAACTCGCCATGTTCGGGTTGGGGTCACAGAGACCGAGGCAGGTACAGGGGACAGGATTGAACTGTGTTGGGAAGGGGTCACAACTCGCCATGTTCGGGATGGTGTCACAGAGACCGAGGCAGGTACGGGAGACAGGATTGAACTGTGTTGGGAAGGGGTCACAACTCGCCATGTTCGGGCTGGTGTCACAGAGACCGAGGCAGGTACAGGGGACAGGATTGAACTGTGTTGGGAAGGGGTCACAACTCGCCATGTTCGGGTTGGGGGTCACAGAGACCGAGGCAGGTGCAGGGGACAGGATTGAACTGCGTTGGGAAGGGGTCACAACTCGCCATGTTCGGGTTGGGGGTCACAGAGACCGAGGCAGGTACAGGGGACAGGATTGAACTGTGTTGGGGAGGGGTCACTACTCGCCATGTTCGGGTTGGGGGTCACAGAGGCCGAGGCAGGTACACAGGTTGTCCAGGCAGTGCGGGGAGTCTCCTGTCGCACACGTCGTAACTGTGCAGTTAGAGGGCAGCACGCACATCTCGCCGCTCACAAGAACAACTAAAGCAGATCAAGTGCACAGTTGACTCAATGTATGAATAACAACTTCCTTATACTATAACATCAAGTCAACACTGACACCCACTGAACCAGTATATAGAATACCATGTTGGGAACCACCATCTCCACAGATCCCGGAGGTGTGGTAGGAGGGTAGATTGTTAGATGGGTAGGTAGATGGGTAGGTAGTGTTAAACAGTGTGTTTCTGTCAGACACCTGAAGACGTACTGCATCTTGACTAACCTAAGTCTTGAACTTAACACTCATCGCGAGGACATTTAATAGCATCGTGTACGGACCAGCACTCCTTATTAGTATATTGACACTTACTAACATAATTAGACCCGTGAAGGTCCGGGTGACCCGTGAAGGTCCGGGTTACGATATTGATAACTTGTTTGAGTGGCATTTAGAAGTTGGTGTGATGAACAACGAGGAGGGTTCTATGGATATACAACTTCTTTAATATAATATGAGCGACGTTTCGGTGTAGCTACTAACAGCGGTATCAAGCAAATGATGTACAATACTAGAGGCAAGGTATATATACATAGTAAAGTTGAACAGTAAGTGATTGATGTTTGCACAATTAATGAGGTTGATGTACAAGGTTGGAGTAAGCTATGGGGGATTATTGGGCGGAAGCCAGTGATATGACAGACAGGAGAATAATGGGATTAAGATTGCTTGGTGATGAGTTGGTTGTATGCAGTGGGAATGTAATATCCTTGGTCTCTGTTCATGGCCGGTTGGAGTCTCTTGATGTGAATGGCCTCTAGTAGCTTTCTGATCTTGTAGTGGGTGTGGTTACTGGTGAGTACATTGATGCTGTTCCATAGGATGTTGTGGTCTGGGTGAGCTTGGGTGTGGTCAGAGATGGCGGAATTGGAGTCTTCTTCACAGAGGCTTGATGTTCTTTGATTCTTACAGGGAAGGGTCTTGAGGTTTAACAGATGTACGAGTCTCCACAGTCACACTTTATGTGGTAAACTGTGCCTGAGGGGGTCTTCTTTAGTTGTGGGGGTTGGTCTGCCATTGGCTTTTAGGAGGTTCTGTATAGTAGTACCTCTCTGGAACACAACATCAATGTTGACTTGGTGTTTTAAGAGTCGGCTGATCTGGTGGCTTGCTGAACCTATATAGGGCAGGCTCATGATGAACGGAGCTGTTTGTTGGCGTGGGGGCTTGTTTATCGGGTTGAGGGTGGCGTTGATGGTGCGGTCTACAAGGCTGGCAGGGTAGTTGTTGTAGGTCTTAAAGACATGGCGAAGATGTTGAAGTTCAGCTTCCAGTTGTTGTGATGTGGAGCTGATGTTTTTGGCACGTCAGGTTAGTGTAGCTATTATTCCTCTCTTGACTTGTGGGGGGTGGTTAGATGAGTGGTGAAGATACTGATCAGTATGGGAGTGGGCTTACGGTACACACTGGTCTGGAGCTTGTTGTTTTCTTTCTCTATTCTGACATCGAGGAAAGCTAGCTGGTTGTCTAGCCATCTTTAGAAGTAGATTAGAGGAAATCCATACCACCTTAGATACCCACCTCACTCCTGACAGCAGCATCCGATTCATCAACTCCTGCATCAACTCAACGTATTTCACCTGGCAAGACAAGATCCTGCAACAATCCCATGGACTCCCCATGGGATGAAACCTCTCACCCATCATCACAGAGATATATATGACAGACCTAGAAGAGAGAGCCCTACAGACATCGCCAATCTCCCCTATCTGCTGGTATAGAGAAGTTGATGACACCTTTATCATCCTCAACACCCTCGCATGAAGTTTACCATGGAGGAAGAAACAGAGAATTGTGCAAACATCAATCACTTACTGTTCAACTTTACTATGTATATATACCTTGCCTCTAGTATTGTACATCATTTGCTTGATACCGCTGTTAGTAGCTACACCGAAACGTCGCTCATATTATATTAAAGAAGTTGTATATCCATAGAACTCTCCTCGTTGTACAATATTGATCTTCAGTAACCCATGCTTGTCGTAAGAGGCGACTAACGGGATCGGGTGGTCAAGTTCACTGACTTGGTTGACACATGTCATCGGTTCCCAGCTGCGCAGATCGATGCTCATGCTGTTGATCACTGGATTGTCTGGTCCAGACTCGATTATTTACAGACCGCCGCCATATAGCTGGTGTATTGCTGAGTGCGGCGTAAAACTAAACTCACTAACCCACTCACTACTAACATAATTAACAAGTACATAGTTGACGACGTTATATTTCTATTGAAGCACATAGCTATCTAAAACATCCTTCTAAAGACAGTTATACATGTCATTACATAGGTTCCCTGACAGGAGGAGCGCTATCTATGTAGGGTTACAGTGACATGATATCTGATGTCAGCTGCTGTTTCAGTGAAGTACAGAGGAAGTTGTTGTCTATAAATTGTGTCTCCCTTGCCATCCCTCAACTTCTGGGAAAACAATTTTAAAGAACTACCTAAATGATGATACCTAAATGACACATGAACACAAACAGGCCACAGTAGATTCCCGAAAACATGGCATCAAATCTATATACATTAAATACTCTCAATCCTGATGAATCAATGCTGATTACCGATCTTACATTTGAACTGAAATCAGTTGAATATAGTTGTGTATTCTAGCTACAAACCACAGACGGCGAGGGACAGCAGAATCGGCGTACACGTCACCATTCCCGCAGCGTGGAAGGAATATCACTGTGAACTAGATAGATAAATACTAGAAGTACACATCGTCACAGGCACTGGCATTTGTTTATCATCTAAGTCACCTGACCTGTTTTATTGACAGGTTGACGGAACTAACGGTGTCATAGGGTCAGGTGTTTGTGTTTTAAATGCCTGTCATGAACACGACATTTTGCTATGTACGGTAAAATGTTTAATTTCGAGGTTGTTCAAATAGCAAAGCATACGTGAACCAACTATGAATAGAATGTACCCATTAAGATAACGTTAAAGTTCTATCGGTTTTATCACCAAGGAAGCGATATTCCACACTTAATTCCGACGCTATGAACTACACGATTTAGCAGCAAACATATTGGAATGGTCATGCACCGGAAATCCGTTTTCTTTGTCCAAAACCAATATGCAACCACCAGAGTGATATTTTCATCAGCATGCTGCCTTGTGATGATCGTGTCTATCGGTGCTGCCTTGTGATGATCGTGTCTATCGGTGCTGCCTTGTGATGATCGTGTCTATCGGTGCTGCCTTGTGATGATCGTGTCTATCGGTGCTGCCTTGTGATGATCGGTGCTGCCTTGTGATCTATCGGTGCTGCCTTGTGATGATCGTGTCTATCGGTGCTGCCTTGTGATGATCGTGTCTATCGGTGCTGCCTTGTGATGATCGTGTCTATCGGTGCTGCCTTGTGATGATCGTGTCTATCGGTGCTGCCTTGTGATGATCGTGTCTATCGGTGCTGCCTTGTGATGATCGTGTCTATCGGTGTCTATCGGTGCTGCCTTGTGATGATCGTGTCTATCGGTGCTGCCTTGTGATGATCGTGTCTATCGGTGCTGCCTTGTGATGATCGTGTCTATCGGTGCTGCCTTGTGATGATCTTGTCTATCGGTGCTGCCTTGTGATGATCGTGTCTATCGGTGCTGCCTTGTGATGATCGTGTCTATCGGTGCAGTTCTAGTTAGGGTTCCTTCACTATACAACCATGCACACGCTAATGGCTACACCTAGCCTGTACCGTTAACAGAAAACGTACTCAACACTACTGCTGAAAACTATACACATTCCTCATAGTTATATAATATTCTACGTATGTAGACGTGAATTACATCAAGTGTGTTGTGTGTTTATAATTGTGATTATGAACCAGTTCGGAGTGTTACTGGACACTGCTACCCACTGTGGAACAATGTTATAAGTGAACTGCATTGTTTCTGTGTTCCAAGTTTCAGAAGCGGACAGTGGTGACTGTATTTGGAGTAAGACTGGCCTGTATGAGTCAACGAGAATATTCCAGTGTAGTCTGACCGAGCGAGTTCTAGAGCAGACACTCCTCGACTCTACATGGCTATAGAACACGTTTGTGTGGTTATTTAAGTGGACACACAGACATATTCATCCAGAAATGAGGAGCCTGATACAGGAATGTATGATACTTATATTACCCACAGAAATGCAAAGTGTTTGTAATGTTGATATCTCGTGTCTAACACAAATGCATGGTTCTGAGCAACTACTGTCGCCCCGTGACAGCCGAGATAAGCTAACATGTCATGCAGGAACAAGATGTTAAATCAACCTTTTGTGGACTTTCTGTTGTGTACTTTTATTTTATAAGGTGTGTTTGGGTCGTAGCGCTCACTACTAACAACTCAGTGAACAGAGAGGGGTTGTATATATGGGAATTCAAAGTGAATTCCGAAGCAATGGCCATTTTGCTTCATTGCACATGTGTTTCCAAGTGATCGTTTCTTCGTACGTGCTCCAGATGGATATCTGTTTTGTTTCTACCCTGTTTCTTCGTAAGGTCCACCCAGGTTCTAGAGATACATCGGAGACTTACAATATAACATCGAAACTCTCTATGGCGTTATTATTGTACGGTGGGGTCCACGGTACACAGAATTGTCATCAGAAGTTTGGAGAATTTTACAGCCGCTTCTTTAAGTCGATGCTGAACCATTGCTATGCATTTTGTGGCAGTAAAATCTCCACCTGTGGATCCATTTAGAAATACTGGTGCAGCACCTCCTCCCTCGGACAGGGACGCCTCTCTCCCTGAGTGTGGGCAGCGAAGTTGTTTCTGGAAAAGCTGAAACAAGTTCCTTGTCCATGCAGCATTCCGACCTCTTCAATGCAAACACAATGTCACCAGCATGCCACCTTGATCACCTGGAGATTCTCGCCTGGAAACACTTTTAGTACATAACACCCTCACCATTGCCACCTGTAACACTGAATAAAACAACCAGTGCCACCTGTAACACTGAATAAAATAACCATTGCCACCTGTAACACTGAATAAAACAACCAGTGCCACCTGTAACACTGAATAAAACAACCAGTGCCACCTGTAACACTGAATAAAACAACCATTGCCACCTGTAACACTGAATAAAACAACCAGTGCCACCTGTAACACTGAATGCCACCAGTGCCACCTGTAACACTGAATAAAACAACCATTGCCACCTGTAACACTGAATAAAACAACCAGTGCCACCTGTAACACTGAATAAAACAACCATTGCCACCTGTAACACTGAATAAAACAACCATTGCCACTTGGCATACTTAGTAGCTCATACACAGTATAACAGGCTACACAATATAATGTAAGGCCTATAGTGGTGTGTGTCTGTGTGTACCAAAATGTGTGTATAGAGGTGTGTGTCTGTGTGGACCGAGATGTGTGTAAAGTGGTGTGTGCCTCTGTGTAACAAGATGTGTGTAAAGAGGTGTGTGTCTGTGTGTACTGAGATGTGAGCATAGTTGTGTGTGTAAAGAGGTGTGTGTATGTGTGTACCGAGACGTGTGTATCGTGGTGTGTGTCTGTGTGTACCGAGACGTGTGTATCGTGGTGTGTGTCTGTGTGTATCGAGATGTGTGTATAGTGGTGTGTGCCTCTGTGTACCAAGATGTGCCTCTGTGTACCGAGATGTGTGTTTGTGTGTACCGAGATGTGTGTATAGTGGTGTGTGTACATTTATCTGATCTTATTAAGTCATAACAGGGGCAAGAAAAGAAGTAATAGAGATGATTTTCCCATGGATACCGACATGCACAATTCGGATTATTTGAAATATGTCTATCAAAACAATGAGCGTTCAAGTCATTACAACCCAACCTAAGGCGAGCATGGATTCTTTGACAAAATCTAGATCCAAAGTTTTTATTAAAGAAAATATTTCCTTGTTTGGTCTGTAACGTGTTTTGAACGAATAAAAAGGAGCGTGCATACGACGCTGTATGGCAAGGAATTGTGCGAATACTATCAGTATTTCTCAGATTGTAAGAACCTAAAACTGAAACATGTTCTGGAATTAAATCACGTATGTAGTTTGAGTAAGGTTAATATTTATTTTGTAGAATAAAGTAAGTTTCTTCATTTCTCTACGCTTAATTAATAGTATGCAATTGGTCTCCTTGTAGATTGTTTCATGACTAGTTCCTCTCACAGCTCCACAAATCGTTCTTAGAGCGCACATTTTCTAGAATCATAGGTGGGTGCATCGAGATATAATCTTGTATGTGGAGATATGTTGGAGACGTGTATCGAAATGTGCGCCTTGTGTGTATCTAGACTTGTATACCGAGATGCCAGGTTTAAGTTTTTCGAGGAGCATTGCTTCCATTAGTTTGTTATTTGCTGTGTAGTCATTTCTTTATTAGCCCTAATCTGACTAATTTCTGAAAAGGCTTCTCTACTGCTCATTAATCGATAAGCCATTAAGAGGATCGGGAATGTAAAACAACTGTCTTTCTTGAACAGGTCGCTTACTGGCTGAGTTTGTGCTGGGAAATAGTGCTTGATGTTATTCCAACCATTGGCTCTAACTGTCGCACTTATAACTGGGAGGTCTTCGTTTCTCTTTGAACGTCATGTAATCGGTGGCCACTTAGACATGTTTGTCATAACTAGGAACACAGGCGCGGTATTCATACCAAGATAAACCCACACCAAGTCCGCGGTGGCTTCACTAGCGCGGTATTCATACCAAGTGAAACCAACACCTGGCTCGGGAGGGTTTCACCAGCGCGGTATTTATACCACGTTAAACCCACACCAGGTTCGCGGTGTCTTCACTAGCGCAGTATTCCTACCAAGTTAAACCCCAACCAGGCTCGCGGTGGCTTTACTGGCGCGGCATTCATAGCAAGTTAAACCCCAACCAGGCTCGCGGTGGCTTTACTGGCGCGATATTCATAGCAAGTTAAACCCACACCAGGCTCGCGCTGGCTTCACAGGCGCGGTATTTATATCAAGTTGAACCCCCACTAGGCTCGCGGTGGCTTTACTGATGCGGTATTCATAGCAAGTTAAACCCCCAGCAGGCTCGCGGTGGCTTTACTGGCGCGATATTCATAGCAAGTTAAACCCACACCAGGCTCGCGCTGGCTTCACAGGCGCGGTATTTATATCAAGTTGAACCCCCACTAGGCTCGCGGTGGCTTTACTGATGCGGTATTCATAGCAAGTTAAACCCCACCAGGCTCGCGGTGGCTTTACTGGCGCGGCATTCATAGCAAGTTGAACCCCCACTAGGCTTGCGCTGGCTTTACTGATGCGGTATTCATAGCAACTTAAACCCCCACTAGGCTCGCGGTGGCTTTACTGATGCGGTATTCATACCAAGTTAAACCCCCACCAGGCTCGCACTGGGTTCACAGGCGCGATATTCATAGCAAGTTGAACCCACACCAGGCTCGCGCTGGCTTCACAGGCGCGGTATTTATATCAAGTTGAACCCCCACCAGGATCGCGCTGGCTTCACAGGCGCGGTATTTATATCAAGTTAAACCCACACCAGGCTCGCGCTGGCTTCACAGGCGCGGTATTTATATCAAGTTGAACCCACACCAGGCTCGCGCTGGCTTCACAGGCGCGGTATTTATATCAAGTTAAACCCACACCAGGCTCGCGCTGGCTTCACAGGCGCGGTATTTATATCAAGTTAAACCCACACCAGGCTCGCGCTGGCTTCACAGGCGCGGTATTTATATCAAGTTGAACCCCCAACAGGATCGCGCTGGCTTCACAGGCGCGGTATTTATATCAAGTTAAACCCACACCAGGCTCGCGCTGGCTTCACAGGCGCGGTATTTATATCAAGTTAAACCCACACCAGGCTCGCGCTGGCTTCACAGGCGCGGTATTTATATCAAGCTGAACCCCCACCAGGATCGCGCTGGCTTCACAGGCGCGGTATTTATATCAAGTTAAACCCACACCAGGCTCGCGCTGGCTTCACAGGCGCGGTATTTATATCAAGTTGAACCCCCAACAGGATCGCGCTGGCTTCACAGGCGCGGTATTTATATCAAGTTAACCCCACCAGGCTCGCGCTGGCTTCACAGGCGCGGTATTTATATCAAGTTGATATCAAGTTGAACCCCACCAGGATCGCGCTGGCTTCACAGGCGCGGTATTTATATCAAGTTGAACCCACACCAGGCTCGCGCTGGCTTCACAGGCGCGGTATTTATATCAAGTTGAACCCCCACCAGGATCGCGCTGGCTTCACAGGCGCGGTATTTATATCAAGTTAAACCCACACCAGGCTCGCGCTGGCTTCACAGGCGCGGTATTTATATCAAGTTGAACCCCCACCAGGCTCGCGCTGGCTTCACAGGCGCGGTATTTATATCAAGTTGAACCCACACCAGGCTCGCGCTGGCTTCACAGGCGCGGTATTTATATCAAGTTGAACCCCCACCAGGCTCGCGCTGGCTTCACAGGCGCGGTATTTATATCAAGTTAAACCCACACCAGGCTCGCGCTGGCTTCACAGGCGCGGTATTTATATCAAGTTAAACCCACACCAGGCTCGCGCTGGCTTCACAGGCGCGGTATTTATATCAAGTTGAACCCCCACCAGGATCGCGCTGGCTTCACAGGCGCGGTATTTATATCAAGTTAAACCCACACCAGGCTCGCGCTGGCTTCACAGGCGCGGTATTTATATCAAGTTGAACCCCCTTTAGGCTCGAGATGGCTTCACGGCCTGGGTCGCGACTGATGTTGAGGCATACAGCTCAAGCTGCTTTCAGTAGTAAGATAACCAAGTTGTCATTCGAAATAAATCATTTACTTTCACATTTGTTCTTAAGACTATCAAGGAAAATCTTCTTTATATTCATAGAAAGTATTGGAGACAAGCGGAACTAAAACTGGTGGATTAAACAGCACTCAACGACCTTCTAACCTAAAACACCTAAGTAACAACATACTCTGTTTATTTAACGTTGTGAGCGTATATATATATACCTACATATCTATTTTCTTTCTCTACATCGATTATGATTTGATCACACAAGATTTGTATTACTTTGCTAAAGGTTTTATCTAAAACATGTTCTTTCCCTTCATTCCAGCTCAAACTAAAACACGAACATGGGAATCTTGAAATCAGCGCACAGCTTTAAACTTTATCAGCTAGACTTCCTGCTTTCATTAAATGCTAAAATACGAAACATATAACTCCATAATGTCGCAAGATGCAAAGATATGAAACATAGTTCCATAATTTTGCCATATACGTTTTACTATTCTGTTCCAATTATGACTGATATACGACATTGTTGCTGCTATAGTGATAACACTTGCCAACAACACTCAAATGATTATTTGGAAGTCACCACGGTTCTGTTTTCTTCCACCTATGTCGTACGGGAGAGGTGTTTGCATAATCCCCTGGCTTGTTCGCCGATCCCCATTTCTTGCATTTTGGAAATAAGAATATGTTTAGACTATATCTATTTTCAGAACAATTTTCAAATTTGGAAAGAAATACCATGTAAAGTTTACCGAGAAAACCAACACTGTCACATGTGTGTGAAATTCTGGACCTTCTCGTTGATAAGAGCCATGAAACATTTATGGCATAACATGGCATGACAAAATGTAGGTCTCCCAGTGGTCACCAACTGTGCTCACCTACGTTAGGATTTTTTCCTTGATGCATATGAATCAGATGTTCTGGTAATTTGTCCTTCATTTTAAGATATGTATATCGATGATCTGATGTCGTTCAGTAACCATCATCTAGCCAATTCCCTTCTGGTAATGTACCCACCTGAAGTTGAAATAAATGTATTTCATAGTATGTTTGCATAAAAAGCTTAGGTTTTCAACTTTCTAACAATCATACTGTCTACCACTATTCATACAAGTCATACTCGCTTTGCTAAAACTTTGTTCAATTATCAAGGTTTTCTAAATTCAAGGATTCAAGGCCCTTAAAAGCTTTTAGATCTGATGCATTCCCATATGTTGACATGCAACATAGGATCTCGAAATTCTTTCAGGTTACCGAGTGCCTTGCCTTTGCATGTGTTTATGACGGTGCAACCGCTGGGACAGCAACGCTCAGCTCGTCACGAACACCACCAATCCTGGTGAAATCAGTATATGACGGAGGCACGCCCGTGATGTCGACTCTGCTATTGCCAGATCTATTATGAACATGGAAAAGGTTTTGTCGCTTTTGTTTATTCACAACTCGTTACAGACATACCATATGATATATAACATTCTCAACTGGACATACAATATGATATATAACATTCTCAACTGGACATACCATATGATGTATAACATTCTCAACTGGATATACCATATGATATATAACATTTTCAACTGGACATACCATATGAAATATAAGATTCTCAACTGGACATACCATATGATATACAGCATTCTTAATCGGACATACCATATGATATACAGCATTCTTAATCGGATATACCATATGATATACAGCATTCTTAATCGGACATACCGACCGCCTCCGTGGTGTAGTGGCTAGAGCGTCCGCCCGGAGTGCGGAAGGTCGCGGGTTCGATCCCCGACTGCGTCATACCAAAAGACGTTAAAATATGGTACTTGTTGGTCCCTGCCTGGTGCTCGGCATTAATGGGTACAACAAGGACTGGTCGGCTCGGAGTCAGTATAATGTGTCTGAGTGGGGTATTCATGCTACACTGCGGCATTGTATCTCAGTGGGCTAGCACTATAAAACCAGCTTAAGTCTGGGCTAGTACAAGCCACCGCACATACACATACACACGCATGCACGTCGTCATATGAGCGAAATATTCTCAAGCACGACGTTAAACCCAATTCCACCACCACCTCGGACATACCATATGATATACAGCATTCTTAATCGGATATACCATATGGTATACAGCATTCTTAATCGGATATACCATATGATATACAGCATTCTTAATCGGATATACCATATGATATACAGCATTCTTAATCGGATATACCATATGATATACAGCATTCTTAATCGGATATACCATATGATATACAGCATTCTTAATCGGACATACCATATGATATACAGCATTCTTAATCGGACAAACATATGTCACGGTATATTCATAATGGTTTACAGGATATGACCATTTGTCACAAGTCATATCAAATATGTGTCTAGGTGTCCCTGGGGGGCCTGTTGACACGACACAGAGGATGTGTAGGTCCTGTGGTACCGCAGACATATCTCTTTACACAGCCACAGCGTAAAGCATGCATATAGTCACAGAACTGTCAATAGCAAATGTCATTAAAGAGTGCTGTGCTGTATATCTGCAGAACTTCCTCATTGATGACATCTGTGTCGTATCTGTGACTGTGTGATCTGCGTCACATTTGGTCAGCAGACCTTTCGCCAAGAACTGGACATCTCAGTGGGCACCAACTGAACCTCGTCGCTTATCTGTTTCTCAGATATATTGCTCGGATTGTTAAACTCACTGAAATTTCACAGATGTAAGCTTCAGGTACATTGATGATCTTATGTTTAGTGACGGTCAAATAGCCAAGGACGAACCTACCCAAACTAGAAATAAGACACATGAGTGAAGTTGACTCATAAGTAACACATATGCATAAAGAATGACAAACAAGTATTCCTAAAACAGTAAGAAAGCGGCATAAGTGCATCTTTCGAATAGTCAGCTATTAAGTAGAGCAGTATTCTAGTTGTGGTGTCACCATTTTCCAACTTCTGAGGTACAGTTGGACATCATCTTTCTATGAAGGTTTCAAAGAGTGCAGTACGATTCGTAGTCCAGCATTGTTTGATCAGGGGTATATTTAATTGCTTAGTTAACGTTTCTGGTTTCTGGTGGACATATGGATGACATTTCCAATCTGACGCATCATCAAATGTTTACCAGCACAAGATAATTTTAACAAAATTTAACGCGCAACATCATACTTTGAATTCTGGCGGGATATCTGAGTCACTCGGACGTTGGTATGTAGAAATACCAAGGACGATAACGGCATCCACTATAATAGACACTGACCCCTAAATATCCTTATATTAGTATGTTCGTTGGCATGTGAACAGAAACAAGTTGAACATACCATATATGGGCATGTTGTGAGATTATGGATATCCTACTTGAAAATCCAGCTCCATGTGATCATCACTGACCATCGGTAAATACATATTGCCCTTACAAGGAATCAAATGACGTATTAGATTTGATAATCCCATGTCAGCAACCAAGTCCCTGATACAGTGATAGGAGCTGTTAGACTTCTGAAGACAGTGAGAGCAGTTCCCCTCGAGGTACAACAGTCCCTGATACAGTGATAGGAGCTGTTAGACACAAGGTGTGCTGAGGGAGGAGGCTGGAGGCGATGATTACCGGTGAACTATACATCCATTCAGAATCGTACCGGGCGATTCATGTCACATGTTAATGTTACATAGGGTTAACCAATCGTGTGTGAAGCTGTACGTAAAACCCATCCTCTGACCAGACACGAGTTCGGTGGCTGCAGAGAGCACACGACGTCAGCACATGACGTTCACTGGGAATCCAAACAGTTGCCTTTTATTTCAGTCCATTCAAACTTTTTTTTTTATTCATGTGCAACTAACATGTTGTTTGGTGTTTAGTTCGGTCTGTTTAATCACCACACAAGGTACAAGTAAGAAGGCTTACATTGCTCACAGATTCATTTCAACATCCGTGCGTGTCTATTCTCTGTTAGACGCAAGGTAACACTGTAGCCTCCTGTTTTCAAACAATACACAAATTCTGTTCCGGAATGAATTCACCAAGCTAGTATACAGGGAATCTGTAAAACGCCCTTGATGCAAAACAGACGTTCCGGCTGCCCAGAATGCACCAATGTTCCTTCGACTGAAATATGCGAGCTTACCCACAGAGTGGATTCAAAGATTTACACTTCATTATAGTAGCACCTACATCCAGTCCACACTCTGTACGTGGAATCCACACTCTGCATATGGCATCACTTACATACAGTCCACGCTCTGCACATGGCATCACCTACATAAAGTCCAAACTATGTACGTGGAATCCACATCCTGCAAATGGCTTCACCTACATAGAGTCCGCACTCTGTATGTGGAATCCACACTCTGCATATGGCATCACCCACTGTGTAGCAGCTACATACAGTCAACACACTCTGTACGTGGAATCCACACCCTGCAAATGGCATCACCTACATAAAGTCCAAACTATGTACGTGGAATCCACATCCTGCAAATGGCCTCACCTACATACAGTCCACATCCTGCAAATGGCTTCACCTACATGCAGTCCACACTCTGTACATGGCATCACCTACATACAGTCCACACTCTGTGCATGGCATCACCTACATACAGTCCACACTCTGTGCATGACATCACCTACATACAGTCCACACCCTGCACGTGGTTACTGCTGCCGGTTCTTGTGCTGTGGTAGTACCTGGAACCACATGAGTCAAAATGACTTGATGCCTCCCTGTCCAGATGATCAGCGTGGAAGGGGACATTGACGTCTTTTTCCTTCATTTTCCGCAGTTGAATGAACCGCAACATTCTCTTGAAACCATTCCTAAACTTTGGGTTCATCCAGAAGTAGACAAAGGGGTTGTAGCAGGAGTGACTGGTTGCCAGCCACTGGATGGCGAGGAAGACGACGTTCATGTAGCTGTTGTTGTAGATGCTCTGGTCCCGGTCCCCCACCAGGGTGAGGACGTGTAGAGGTAGCCAGCACACGGCGTAGATCACCACCACCACGATGATCATCTTCACCATCTGTGGAAGGCAAACCTGGCTTAGTTAATGGGCATACATGTTGTAACATAGTGTTACTGATCAGATGTTAATGGTCACCATTGCATTTTGTCCAACTTAAACTAACATTTTGGAGACATTTATCCACAATTATCGAATAAGGAAGGATTCAATGGACAGAACGCACATCAGTTGCTTGGACCATTGTCTCTCTCACACACTCGTTAACTTAACACAACCATATCGCTTTATTTCATTCATCTTCAACACAGCTGCACAACAACCTAACACGAGGTGGCCTCAACATAAATAGCTCTAACCGAGCTTGCAATACGTTCAGTCCGTCGGTCTGTCTGTCTGCCTGTCTCCTTGAGCAATGTGGCAAGCGGACAAGACAGGCGTTCTCACATGATTTCTGAGTCTAAGATGGACCGCGTTGATTGACCTGGTTGCTGGCTATAGTGATAAATCTGAGGTTCACACAATTCTGAGAGCGATGCTGAAGAACCTGATTATGACAGATGTGGAACGATTCCTCGCCGTGCTGCAAAAGGCCTTGACGACAGACATGGCGCCATAATCAATTGTTTTATGTGTCCATTGTAAAATCTGACAACGCTACATCTGGTGAACACGAAAATGATAAATTGCAGCTATCGCCAGATTGGTGCATAGGTGCATTGTGTTGCAAAAAACCGCACACTATTCGACGGGTGCTCCACAACGTGCCTCGGTATGGAGATCAGAATAAATCAGACATTGATGCCTGATGTCCCCACGCAGTCTCAACGTATGATAAGTCTTGCTATTCCAACTGTAAAAGCCGTTTTGTACAAGTGGAAACAATGACATGCCTGGGGAATCAGTGGAGGACGAGGAGACTCACACAGATACAATGTAGGCTTGCCCTGCGATCTCCAGATGACGACCATTACTGCTCATGAAACCATCGTTGTTAACGTCCAACATAACGGTAATGACCGCTCTGTAGAACAGTTATGTGCATTAACAGCCAATGATATGCTTCATACACATCAACAGAAAACGCCCATGATAAATAGGCATAATATCTGTCTCAATTTATGAAACTCTACACGTCCCATTTCTGCTCCAAGTGCACAGTGGGCTATGAAGAGTGCACAGGGGAACAGTATCACGTAAATATATTGTGTTTGATCCAGTCAGCAGGAAAATAGCATAATACACATGCCAGTATGTTGCAGTATCACTAAATACCTGTTTCATATACACAGTCCCCAGGGGAATAGCATCATGTGGATGCAGCGTGTGTTCTAGGCAGTCGGGGGGCCGGGGTGGGGTGGGGTGGAGTTGGATGGATGTATCAGTGTAACGTATTAGGTATTACTCACAAATATACAGGGATCACTATCATTAACACACAGAGACTACTGTACACGTTCTGCGGGGGAAAGTATCACTTGACTACGACTTGTGTTGTGGGGAGGAGTATAACGTATTCGACAATGTCATCTACACATAAATACACAATGCCAATTAGAATGTAGTCAATTGTAACATATGTTATAGTTGGGACTACACTTTCTCAGTAAAGTACAGATTCTAGTACTTTAGTTGGGTTCATTCTAGTACTTTTGTTGGGGGATTCAAACCACACCCTCAGAGTCAGGCACCTAATCTACAGCACACAAAGTCAGCCGCTTAACCCGCTCAGCCATCGCGACTTCCACTAGAATCTGTACTTTTTGAGTGAGTGAGTGAGTTTAGGTTTACGCCGCTTTTAGCAATATTCCAGCAATATCACTGCGGTGGACACCAGAAATGGGCTTCACATATTGTACCCATGTGGGGAATCGAACCCAGGTCTTCGGCGTGACGAACGAACGCTTTAACCACTACGCTACCCCACCGCCCCACTTTTTGGGGGGAGTGTAATCCCAAATATAACATATGTCATATATACAGTTAGCAGAGGAATGTTATCACTGTGTATACACAAGGCGATAGCACGTTGACTGACTCAACAGGTGCACTCTGTGTATCCAACTCAGATGTCAAGAAGGAGTAGAATTCCGTTCATACACAACCTACCCGTCTCTTGGATGCAGCTAGTCTGTTGTCCCGTCCAGAGTCCGCTTCTCCGGGTGGCTTCTTAATCCACACGACATATCCGATACATCCGTTTGTAAACGCCAGAACCGACAGGGGTAAAAAGTACTGTGTTACCATAATACCCATACTGTACACATACTTGTGGAAGTCATTGTCCCATTTCTCCAGACAGAGCCCATTGGATGAAGGGTCATTGGGAAACTGGGGTTTGGGAAATGTCACCTTTGATTTGATGGCTGTTGGTAAAGGCAGCGCGCAGGACAGGAAGAGAATTAACACAATTATAACCAACAGACGACTCTTTGACATCCGTGGTTTTAGGGGGAATAAGATGGCGACGAACCTGTCCAGACTCATGGCGACTAGGGTGAGAGAGCTGACGTACACGGCGACCACCTGCAGGTACTGCCACACTGGGCACATCACACTCCCGAACGGCCAGTACAGCTTCAGGTTAGCGAATACAGAGAACGGGTTGCAGATCACAGCCTTGATGATATCACTCAGGGCCAGGGTCAGGAGGAAGAGGTTTGTTACTGTCCTCATCCGGTGGTCGGAGAGGATGATGTAGCAGACGGCGAGGTTCCCGCTGACGGCGACGAGGATGGTGAGGATGTACATGAGGACGAGGATAATTGTGACTGTGAGGCTGACGCTAGAATCTCCTTGAGGGGCGCCGGAAGCGTTGGTAAAGAGTTCCGTTGTTTGCAAGAAAACTGAGTAGTTGTTCTGCCCACTCATCTTGACTCCGTCCGTCCTTCAGCAGCACTTGGTGATGATTACACACCTGAAACATACAGAATTGTACATCACAGACAGGGACACAACTGCTGCCACATGTTACTTGCACCAGATTAAGTCATGGTGGAGTAGTGAAATAGGTAGAACGCTCAGTTGTCCCACCGAAAACCTAGGTTCGATTCTCCAAATGGAATGCAACATGCTTACCCATTGTGTGTGTCTAATACTTTCTGTTGCCAGAAGTTTGCGACAAACCTTACACTCACACATATATGGTCGATTCCAACGAAAAGTGTACACAGCTTGGTACAAGGTGTCCAAAATAGAATTGCTTGCACCTTGTAATTCTGTTTACCAATGTAAACTCAACATATTTACCTCTTATGAAAATCAGTTGCCATCACTAATCTTTAATAGTGACAAGTTGGTGGATCAGTGAAGTTGAAGCCAATTTTCTAAATTACCTACAAATACCGACATCATACCTTGTATATCCTGTGATTAGATGGGTTGTATGTTGCCTAACATCCAAATTCACTGTTGTTCTGCATGCACAATATGCATATCATGGATTCATTTATGTTTTATAACCTCAAGCTTTACGAAAATAGAACCATTTTAGTTCCTTTGTTTGATGTAAATGAGATAGCACCACTTAGCGTTCTTTTCACAAACAAATCATTATTACAAATCTATCTTATTCATCTGAGAAACAATGGGTGGAACTTTCGGTAAGTACAGCAAATTTGAAAATACATCAATAACTAAACTGTGGGTGGAAGATAAAACCAATGTGTTTGTAGGTAATATATATCACGTAATTCCTTGTAGTTCTTAAATGTTTGTATATGTCAATATAATATATGGTCACATCGAAGATTGATTTCCCCACTAACTTAGGGGAACCAACTGCAAACCTTATGCAGATGAATTGCACGAGGAACATGCATCAAATTGCTGAAAAGCATGTGCAAATATCGTGCATGTGAACAGCTGCGTTTTGGTGTAAAGTTTGGTTCAGAATTCGCCAATTTTCACTGACTTTTATCATTTATTGAACTCATGACAATTATCTTTTCAAAGTTACGAATTTGTTTTACAATACATCAGCTCATGTGTAAACAGTACCTTTAAACAGTATGGAATATTTTGCAAAATTTAATTTAAAACAGTCGCCTGAAGTAAGTGGCTATATTTACACTAGTGAGTCTAAACTGTTGATGAGAAGTATAGAAATTGAATTAAAATCATTACATCTGAAATTTTATTTGCTAAATGTTTCAACTGACATTTGTATTCAAAGAAAGCACATCACAAATGTTCAAAACGCTTGAACTATTACCATATACCATTATGTACAGATAAACATGTCACTCAAACAATCAATACATTATACGTCTTACTGAACTGCTTTAATTACTCATATTTTGCAATGACAATTGCTATTAGATAGACATTTACAGAAAGTTTTAACTACAAAAACGAGCTACCTACGAATAAGACATACCTTTGACAAATATAACTACTGAACCCATGCAACTTACTTCTACTACAGTCTCAATCCTCCTATGTTCGCAAGTGAATTGGTGACAGCCCTGAACAAGACTTACAACTTCAAACACACTGACTGATGTTACCTACAAATACGGAATGTTACCAACGAATACACATGCTACCTACGAATCTACCGTTTATCCCGTGATATCATGCAAGCATTTATCACCAAGATCAACTTGTTTTCTGACATTTCAATCAAAACGAATTCATTATATATCAATATAATAAAGTCTAAACCACGAACTGCAGTGCATCCCTGAATAGAAAATTTTTATTGAACGCTCAGCTATGCAGCCATTTGAAATTCCAAGGAACCATTTCAATCTATTAATAGGCAGTACTGCGTACCTAATCAGTGTAATGATCTGCAATAATTGTCTCCAGTATAAATTATGTTATTCTAGCGTATTGTGTTTTCTATTTCATTTTGTTAACAACGAATACATGTTATCTACAAATGCCGTGAGCCACAACCGGGGAAATCCCAGCGGAACATCATGTCTTACCAATTTGAGCCCCCATGTCAATTCCACTTACAGTCAGCTGAGGCCTTTTTTACAATAATAGGACTTAAAAACTCACTAAACTTAAAGTTGGTTAGTTGTAACAGGTGACATATGCATCCTATGTTATTGTGACATGGGTTTATTTATATAACATTCTTGCCGAAAATGTAAAACACACTTACTAATCACCCAGATATTGTCTGGTCTCATCTATGATGACCTCTAAATGGAACACATGTCACGTGTTGTCATTCCACCAATCTATTTGAATGTGATCAGTTGTTGGTACTTGTAGGTAACATTTGGGAGTTACAATTTACTTACGAATACAGGTTATTTTGTGTGATATCTTCGTAAAAACAGCACAGAAAATGTTCAGATGTAGCACACGTATATAGTGTGGCCCTTTGCACTTGAACTTAGGATATCATTCACTAATGTGTTCATTTGTGGAAACAGTAACATATTTAATGGTTTTGTAGGTAACGTGATGTTACCGACTGACTCAACACCATGATACAGCCTGCTGAATCAACATGGCCATCTGGTCCTTGTCATGAAGTAACCCCGATTGACTCCAGCCTCGCATTAGTTTGTCTAGGTCTTATATATGCCATACTACTCAGCGAACCTGCACTACTCACTACCTAAACGGGGGCGGTGGGGTAGCCTAATGGTTAAAGCGTTGGCTCGTCACGCCGAAGACCCGGGTTCGAATCCCCACAAGGGCACAATGTGTGAAGCCCATTTCTGGTGTCCCCCGCCGTGATGTTGCTGGAATATTGCTAAAAGCGGCGTAAAACCAAACTCAGTCAGTCAGTCAGTCACTACCTACACTACTCACTACCTACACGTGTGGTGGTCATACAACCAACAACGTCCGTCGTATACAGTGTGTTGTGTGGACGGAGTCGAGTTAAACTGGCTAAAGGGATTCATCACAAACAAACTGACTGTTGATAAACTGCTGAGAGGTGTTCCCGTACTCTATACGTTGATCACTGCACACTCTGACGTCTCCAACGGCTACAGTAGTGTATCGGTGTAGCACTACGTTTCGCCTGCAGGTGCATCGGGTAATCGCCCACTACACTTGAAGGTGTATCAGGTAATCGCCCACTACACTTGAAGGTGTATCAGGTAAGCGTGAACTACACATGCAGGTGTATCAGGTAAGCGTGAACTACACATGCAGGTGTATAGGGTAAGCGTGGACTACACATGCAGGTGTATCAGGTAAGCGTGGACTACACATGCAGGTGTATCAGGTAAGCGTGGACTACACATGCAGGTGTATCAGGTAAGCGTGGACTACACATGCAGGTGTATCAGGTAAGCGTGGACTACACATGCAGGTGTATCAGGTAAGCGTGGACTACACATGCAGGTGTATCAGGTAAGCGTGGACTACACATGCAGGTGTATCAGGTAAGCGGACTACACATGCAGGTGTATCAGGTAAGCGTGGACCACACATGCAGGTGTATCAGGTAAGCGTGGACTACACATGCAGGTGTATCAGGTAAGCGCGGACTACACATGCAGGTGCGGACTCAGCTGTGCGGGTATTGCGGGTGTATCAGGTAAGCGTGGACTACACACGCAGGTGTATCAGGTAGGTACAATACATGCAGGTGCATAAGGTATCAGGGTATCAGGTAAGCGTGGACTACACTATGCAGGTGTATCAGGTAAGCGTGAACTACACATGCAGGTGTATCAGGTAAGCGTGAACTACACATACAGGTGTATCAGGTAAGCGTGGACTACACATGCAGGTGTATCAGGTAAGCGTGAACTCACACATGCAGGTGTATCAGGTAAGCGTGGAACTACACATGCAGGTGTATCAGGTAAGCTGCAGGTGTATCAGGTAAGCGTGGACTACACATGCAGGTGTATCAGGTAAGCGTGGACTACATGCAGGTGTATCAGGTAAGCGTGGACTACACGTACGCAGGTGTATCAGGTAAGCGTGGACTACACATGCAGGTGTATAAGGTAAGCGTGGACTACACATGCAGGTGTATCAGGTAAGCGTGAACTACACATGCAGGTGTATAAGGTAAGCGTGGACTACACATGCAGGTGTATCAGGTAAGCGTGAACTACATGCAGGTGTATCAGGTAAGCGTGGACTACACATGCAGGTGTATCAGGTAAGGCGTGAACTACACATGCAGGTGTATCAGGTAAGCGTGGACTACATGCAGGTGTATCAGGTAAGCGTGGACTACACATGCAGCGTGAACTACACATGCAGGTGTATCAGGTAAGCGTGAACTACACATGCAGGTGTATCAGGTAAGCGTGAACTACACATGCAGGTGTATCAGGTAAGCGTGAACTACACATGCAGGTGTATCAGGTAAGCGTGAACTACACATGCAGGTGTATCAGGTAAGCGTGGACTACACATACAGGTGCAGGTGTATCAGGTAAGCGTGAACTACACATGCAGGTGTATCAGGTAAGCGTGAACTACACATGCAGGTGTATCAGGTAAGCGTGAACTACACATGCAGGTGTATCAGGTAAGCGTGAACTACACATGCAGGTGTATCAGGTAAGCGTGAACTACACATGCAGGTGTATCAGGTAAGCGTGAACTACACATGCAGGTGTATCAGGTAAGCGTGAACTACACATGCAGGTGTATCAGGTAAGCGTGAACTACACATGCAGGTGTATCAGGTAAGCGTGGACTACACATGCAGGTGTATCAGGTAAGCGTGGACTACACATGCAGGTGGCGACACACCGTCCAGGTGGCACCTGGCATCAAGGAGCAAGGACAATGTGGCATGAAACAAGGTAGAGGCGACCTGCGTCTCTGTAGGAATACACAATTTGTAATATACCACAATGCCCGAACTTTACTCTAACTGTATACTACATACAGTGTACACAAAAATCCGGTTCTCTTCACACAACCCATGACTAACATCTCCAATAACATTTCTATTCTTCATCTCCATCACTAATCCCGTTAGTTACAGCAAAAATCATTCATCTCTAAACGCAATCAGCAGCAGCTTGTACTTATACCCGTGAAACAGCATACAGCGCACTCAAACAGCTCTTCGCCGTTCATGACAATGATATCATTGTTCTTTCAGGACCTATCATTAGAGATCCTACACCGCTTTAGATCACTTCACGTTCTTCCTCGTCTAGTACATTCATCCACAAACATCTTTCTTTGCCATCCAGGACAACACACGCCGCTCTTACCCATCTAAGACATTCCTCACTGCTCTTTCCTGTCTCTCAACACACACAGCTCTTTCCCATCCTTGACATCCCGCACCGCTCTTTCCCATCCTTGACATCCCACACCGCTCTTTCCCATCCTTGACATCCCGCACCGCTCTTTCCCGCCCTAGACATCCCGCACCGCTCTTTCCCATCCTTGACATCCCGCACCGCTCTTTCCCGCCCTAGACATCCCGCACCGCTCTTTCCCATCCTTGACATCCCGCACCGCTCTTTCCCGCCCTAGACATCCCGCACCGCTCTTTCCCATCCTTGACATCCCGCACCGCTCTTTCCCGCCCTAGACATCCCGCACCTCTCTTTCACATCCTTGACATGCCGCACCACTCTTTCACATCATAGACATGCCGCACAGCTCTTTCCCGTCCTAGACATGCCGCACCGCTCTTTCCCGTCCTAGACATCCTGCACCGCTCTTTCACATCATAGACATCCCGCACCGCTCTTTCACATCATAGACATCCAGCACCGCTCTTCCCCATGATCGACATCCCGCACCGCTCTTTCACATCATAGACATCCCGCACAGCTCTTTCACATCATAGACATCCCGCACCGCTCTTTCACATCATAGACATCCCGCACCGCTCTTCCCCATGATCGACATCCCGCACCGCTCTTCCCCTTTATCGACATCCCGCACCACTCTTTCACATAGACATCCCGCACCGCTCTTTCACATCCTAGACATCCCACACCACTCTTTCACATCATAGACATCCCACACCACTCTTTCACCTCAAAGACATCCCGCACCACTCTTTCACATCATATACATCCTGCACCACTCTTTCACATCATAGACATCCCGCACCGCTCTTCCCTATGATCGACATCCCATGCCACTCTTTCACATCATAGACATCCCGCACCGCTCTTTCACATCATAGACATCCCGCACCACTCTTTCACATCATAGACATCCCGCACCACTCTTTCACATGATCACATCATAGACATCCTGCACCACTCTTTCACATCATAGACATCCCGCACCGCTCTTTCACATCATAGACATCCCGCACCACTCTTTCACATCATAGACATCCCGCACCGCTCTTTTCCCCATGATCGACATCCCACGCCACTCTTTCACATCATAGACATCCCGCACCGCTCTTTCACATCATAGACATCCCGCACCACTCTTTCACATCATAGACATCCCGCACCACTCTTTCACATCATAGACATCCTGCACCACTCTTTCACATCATAGACATCCCGCACCGCTCTTTCACATCATAGATATCCCGCACCGCTCTTTCACATCATAGATATCCCGCACCTCTCTTTCACATCATAGACATCCCGCACCGCTCTTTCCCATGATCGACATCCCACGCCACTCTTTCACATCATAGACATCCCGCAACGCTCTTCCCCATGATCGACATCCTGCACCACTCTTTCACATCATAGACATCCCGCACCACTCTTTCACATCATAGACATCCCACACCACCCTCTTTCTCCACATCCTCGACATCCCATCCCTCTTTCCCCACCACTCTTTCTCGTCCTCGACATCCCACACCACTCTTTCCCATCCTCGACATCCCACACGACTCTTTCTCGTCCTCGACATCCCACACCACTCTTTCCCATCCTCGGCATCCCGCACCACTCTTTCTCGTCCTCAACATCCCACACCACTCTTTCCCATCCTCGGCATCCCGCACCACTCTTTCTCGTCTTCGACATTCCACACCACTCTTTCTCGTCCTCGACATCCCGCACCACTCTTTCCAGTCCTCCACATCCCGCACCACTCTTTCCCATCCTCGACATCCCACACGACTCTTTCTCGTCCTCGACATCCCACACCACTCTTTCTCATCCTCGGCATCCCGCACCACTCTTTCTCGTCCTCAACATCCCTCACCACTTTTTCTCGTCCTCGACATCCCGCGCTGCTCTTTCTCATCCTCGGCATCCCGCACCACTCTTTCTCGTCCTCGACATCCCGCACCACTTTTTCTCGTCCTCGACATCACGCACCACCCTTACTCGTCCTGTCATCCTACACCACTCTTTCCAGTCCTCGACATCCCGCACCACTCTGTCCAGTCCTCGACATCCCGCACCACTTTTCTCGTCCTCGACATCCCACACCACTTTTTCTCGTCCTCAACATCCCACACCACTCTTTCCCATCCTCGACATCCTGCACCACTCTTTCTAGTCCTCGACATCCCGCACCACTCTTTCTCGTCCTCGACGTCCCACACCACTCTTTCCAGTCCTTGACATCCCGCACCACTCTTTCCCGTTCTCGACATCCCACACCACTCTTTCTCGTCTTTGACATCCCACACCACTCTTTCTCATCCTCGGCATCCCGCACCACTCTTTCTCGTCCTCGACGTCCCGCACCACTCTTTCCAGTCCTCGACATCCCGCACCACTGTTTCCAGTCCTCGACATCCCGCACCACTGTTTCCCGTCCTCGACATCCCGCACAACTGTTTCCTGTCCTCGAAATCCCGCACCACTCCTTCCCGTCCTAGACATCCCGCATCGCTTTTTCCCGTCTAGGACAATACACGACTTCGGGTCACTGGTATTCCTCACCGCTCTTTCCTCATAGGACATCCCACATTTCACTTCCCACTTTTCTTTTCTAAGCTGTAAATGCAAATCGTTGTCAGCGGCAGTGAAAATGGAAGGACGTCAATTTTCTTCTTGCTAACATGCATAGAGATAGCATACTTTTCCCAAATCCTCATTATTAAGGTGAACATAAACGAGCCCATAAATCAACTTTGCAATGATTAAATCGTAAATATTCGTTTATTGATTGCAACTTCCTTATATAACATAATTCTACAACGAATTAAAGGAACCACTCGATTTCAATTAGCCTGAAACAACTGATTTCACAACCACCTCACCGCGTACTCTAATATTTAGAGAATATATTTTCTTATCCCATCAGTTTGTTTATCCAACTATGCCCTTCTGACGGTGGCTGGGGACACAGATGTGCTATACACGAGTAAACTACTCAGCTGATGGTACAGCGCCATATGGCATGTACAGACTTATATTTGTGTCTCCTTGCCTCAGATCTGCCGACAACACTGAAGCCAGCCTATGTCGCTTCTCTCACTAGCGTCTGTCAAATCATTTTCCATTTTGTTTTCATTCAGAATACAGTGTTCAATATAAAGTTATGTAGTTGAATACATATTAGGGAGCATTCATTTGATTTCAGCTGGGGGAGTTGGGAGATATATTATATGATTAGTGTGTTCTGAAATATGCTCATAATGAATAGTTTGTTCAGAAATATGCAAAAAATGAATAATGTTTCCAGACAAATGCCCCCCAAAATGAACAGTATGCTCTGACATATGCCCCCAAATGAATAGTTTGTTCAGAAATATGCCCATAAATATAGTTTGTTTGCAGTGATGAAACTTTGTGGACAATGGAGTCAGCATGTTGTCTTCCTCATGCTAAAAAAGCACCGAATAGATCGTTTGATGGTGTGTTTGCGCTCACAATACAAATCAACTGAAAACTCCATTACTGAAACTCGTCATCACAGTGACAAATAAGAACTCTCCTAACCTGTACCACTGTTAGACAATCCCTTACTTTGTTAGAAAACCCCTAACATTGGTAGAAAACCCTGACATTGTTAGAAACACCCTTACATTGGTAGATAAATCCTTACATTGTTAGACAGCCCCTTACATTGTTAGACAACCACTTACATTGCTAGACAACCCTGTTCATTGTTAGACAACCCTGCACATTGGTAGACAACCCCGTGCATTGTTAGACAACCATGTACATTGTTAGACAACCCTGTTCATTGTTAGACAATCCTGTACATTGGCAGACAACCCTGCACATTGTTAGATAAACCCCTTACATTGTTAGACAACCCTGCACATTGTTAGACAATCACTTACATTGTTAGACAACCCTGATCATTGTTAGACAATCACTTACATTGTTAGACAACCCTGTTCATTGTTAGACAATCCCTTACATTGGCAGACAACCCTGCACATTGTTAGACAACCCTGCACATCGTTAGACAATCCCTTACTTTGTTAGATAACCACTTACATTGTTAGACAATCCCTTACTTTGTTGGACAACCCCTTACACTGTTAGTCAATCCTCAACATTGTTAGGCAATTCTCAACATTGTTAGACAACCCTTACATTGTTAGAACAATCCCTTACATTAGTAGACAATCCCTTACTTTGTTAGGAAACCCCTAACATTGGTAAACAACACAGACATTATTTGAAACACCCTTACATTGTTAGACAACCACTTACATTGTTAGACAATCCTCAACATTGTTAGACAACCCCTTACATTGTTAGACAATCCTCAACATTGTTAGACAACCCCTTACATTGTTAGAGAACCACTTACATTGTTAGACAATCCTCAACATTGTTAGATAAACCCCTTACATTGTTAGAAAACCCCTTACATTGTTAGACAACCATGTACATTGTTAGACAACCCCTTACATTGTTAGACAATCCCTTACATTGTTAGACAACCCCGTACATTGTTAGACAAACCATTACATTGTTAGACAAGCCTGTGCATTGTTAGACAACCCTGCACATTGTTAGACAATCCCTTACATTGTTAGACAGCCCCGTACAGTGTTAGACAACCCCTTACATTGTTAGAAAATCCCGTAGAATGTTAGACAATCCCTTACATTGTTAGACAACCCCGTACATTGTTAGACAACCCCGTACATTGTTAGACAACACCTGACATTGTTAGACAACCCCTTACATTGTTAGACAATCCCCTACATTGTTAGACAACCTCGTACATTGTTAGACAACCCCATACAGTGTTAGACAACCCCTTACATTGTTAGACAACCCTGTAATTGGTAGACAACCCCGTACATTGTTAGACAATCCCTTACATTGTTAGACAGCCCCGTACAGTGTTAGACAACCCCTTACATTGTTAGACAATCCCGTACATTGTTAGACAGCCCCGTACAGTGTTAGACAACCCCTTACATTGTTAGACAATCCCGTACACTGTTAGACAATCCCGTACATTGTTAGACAACCCCTTACATTGTTAGACAACCCCGTACATTGTTAGACAACCCCTGACATTGTTAGACAATCCCCTACATTGTTAGACAACCCTCAACATTGTTAGACAACCCCGTACATTGTTAGACAACCCCTGACATGGTTACACAACCCCTGACATTGTCAGACAACCATGTACATTGTTAGACAACCCCGTACATTGTTAGACAACCCCGTACAGTGTTAGAAAACCCCTTACATTGTTAGACAACCCCTTGCATTGTTAGACAACCCCGTACATTGTTAGACAACCCCTTACATTGTTAGACAACCCCATACATTGTTAGACAACCCCGTAAGTGTTAGACAACCCCTTACATTGTTAGACAATCCCCTACATTGTTAGACAACCCCGTACATTGTTAGACAACCCCGTACATTGTTAGACAACCCCTGACATGGTTACACAACCCCTGACATTGTCAGACAACCATGTACATTGTTAGACAACCCCGTACATTGTTAGACAACCCCGTACAGTGTTAGAAAACCCCTTACATTGTTAGACAACCCCTTGCATTGTTAGACAACCCCGTACATTGTTAGACAACCCCTTACATTGTTAGACAACCCCATACATTGTTAGACAACCCCGTAAGTGTTAGACAACCCCTTACATTGTTACACAACCCCGTACATTGGTAGACAATCCCTTACATTGTTAGACAACCCCGTACATTGTTAGACAACCCCTTACATTGTTACACAACCCCGTACATTGGTAGACAATCCCTTACATTGTTAGACAACCCCGTACATTGTTAGACAACCCCGTACAGTGTTAGATAAGCCTGCCCATTGTTCGACAACCCTGTACATTTTTACACAACCCCTTGCATTGTTAGACAACCACTTACATTGTTAGACAACCCCTTGCATTGTTAGTCAAATATAGTCGTAAACACAGTGCAATTATTGCACCTTGGATATGTTATCTTAACTCTTTCTGACCAGCGCAAATTGGGGTACTGGTCATCATTTGTCAGGAATATCTGACGTAGCTGGAATATGTATACGGACGACAGCCAATCGCACTCCATTCGTTCTTTTACTCGGGTACGAGTGGACTATCAAAAAGGTTTGAACCTAAAATACTTCTGATATGTACATGATAAAAATAAAATAATTGCATGAAATAGAATAATGACTTATACAAGTCACATAAATGTAATATTGACATGCACATGTCGCTGGTGGTTTGTTGTTGTGTGGGTTGGTCTTGTGTTGAGTGGAGTATTTTTGTGTTGTTGTGTGGAGTGGTCTTGTGTTGTTGTGTGGAGTGGCCTTGTGTTGTTGTGTGGAGTGGCCTTGTGTTGTGTGGAGTGGTCTTGTGTTGTGTGGAGTGGTCTTGTGTTGTGTGGAGTGGTCTTGTGTTGTTGTGTGGAGTGGCCTTGTGTTGTGTGGAGTGGTCTTGTGTTGTGTGGAGTGGTTTGTGTTGTTGTGTGGATTATTCTTGCGTTGTTGTGTGGAGTGGCCTTGTGTTGTGTGGAGTGGTCTTGTGTTTTGTGGAGTGGTCTTGTGTTGTGTGGAGTGGTCCTGTGTTGTTGTGTGGAGTGGTCTTGTGTGGAGTGGTCTTGTGTTGTGTGGAGTGGTCTTGTGTTGTGTGGGGTGGTCTTGTGTTGTGTGGAGTGGTCCTGTGTTGTTGTGTGGGGTGGTCCTGTGTTGTGTGGGGTTGTCTTGTGTTGTGTGGAGGGGTCCTGTGTTGTTGTGTGGAGTGGTCTTGTGTTGTGTGGATCGACCTTGTGTTATTGTGTGGAGTGGTCTTGTGTTGTTGTATGGAGTGGTCTTGTGTTATGTGGAGTAGTCTTGTGTTGTTTTGTGGAGTAGTCTTGTGTTGTGTGGGGTGGTACTGTGTTGTGTGTTTTTGGTCTTGTGTTATTGTGTGGGGTGGTCTTGTGTTGTTGTGTGGAGTGGTCTTGTGTTGTGTGGAGTAGTGCTGTGTTGTTTTGTGGAGTAGTCTCGTGTTGTGTGGGTGGTCCTGTGTTGTGTGTTTTTGGTCTGGTGTTATTTTGTATACAGTGGTCTTATGTTGTGTGGAGTGGTGTCGTGTTGATGTGTGGAGTGGTCTTGTGTTGTTATGTGGGTTGGTCGTGTGATGTTGTGTGGAGTGGTTTTGTGTTGTGTTGGTTGGTCGTGTGATGTTGCGTGAAGTGGTTTTGTGTTGTGTGGGTTGGTCTTGTGTTGTTGTGTGAAGTGGTTTTGTATTGTGTGGAGTGGTATTGTGTTGTTGTGTGTGTTGGTCTTGTGTTGTTGTGTGGGTTGGTCTTGTGTTGTGTGGGTTGGTCTTGTGTTGTTGTGTGAAGTGGTTTTGTATTGTGTGGAGTGGTCTTGTGTTGTGTGGGTTGGTCTTGTGTTGTGTGGGTTGGTCTTGTGTTGTTATGTGGAGTGGTCTTGTGTTGTGTGGGGTGTTCTTGTGTTGTTTTATGGAGAGGTCTTGTATTGTGGGAGGTGGTCTTGTGTTGTATGGTTGTTCTTGTACCGGAGTACCTCTGCCAAAAGAGCTGATTTCCGCAGTTCGATATTGTAAGATATGTTTGATTCGAGTTGTTTAATCCACCAGTTTTTGTGAACTTCCTGCAGCTGTTTGAAGAATTAGAGTTAGCTACGTACATATCTCCAGCCATCATGCCACGTTGCCTCTACGTCATGCTGAGACCTGAACTGTGCGTTACTTACAATCGTGGACGGACATTAGGCATCATTTAACTGCTAATTGCACTGCTTGAAACACGCGGTTAAGACGTTCCCAGTTCAGACGGTATCAGTGTTGCTTTTCCAGCATTACTTAAGTCACAAAATATGATTTTTTTATAACACACACAAAAGACGCGTGTTATTATCGCCCGGGTAACTCAATTCACCAGTGTTTGCCTGTGTGATGGAGAGCGTTCAGCTACTGAGGCTGGCACGAGGTGACATTGCGTGATTCTCAACACATCAAACTGATGACTCATAGCTGGTAATGGTGTGTTGGATGGAAAACTTGTTGCATCTTATGTCTGAAATCAATTATTAATACACACACTTAGTTAGATACGTTAACGTGATATTTCGTGTTAAGTTTCCGTGTGTATGGCCTGTGGTTATGTAACTAAATGTATTTTCTCTCAATTTCTTAATGAAACACTTGACGTTTACCATGAGTTAAAGTGACGAAATCCACCCGTGTGATGACAATGGGATCTATTGCTTCCGTAATTTAATGTATATTTGTAACAAGAATAATCAGCAATAGGTTTTCTGGCAGAGTGAAATATGATTAGACCGTGTTGTAGCTTGTGGAGGAGTAATGTATATGTCATTGTCGTCATTGTGAAATCCACTTTATCATTGTGTGTACAAGCCTCTTCCAGGACCAGACCTAGGGAGAGGGTTTGAGTTGGCACGGAGTTTGGGTTGAGACATGACTAGACATGAGTCCTAGCCTGGTTCGGTTTAACACAGTGAAAACTAACCCAGATAGAAGATCAAAATTGAAAGATACATTCATTACATGTGTTAACGAGATGCTTATCGTACGATGAACAGCCTACGCTACGTGGCCTTCCGATCCGGAGACCAACAAATACTTCATTCAAGTCGAAGCTTACGAGAAATAGGCCATCACCTCAACCCACTATCGAGATGACACAGTAACAGCTGTCAACAACAGGTCTTGTCTCTCAGTAACGGTATCTGCATCTACTCCAAACACCGGGTGCAGCGCGGCAACTAATTCAAACACATGCTATACTCCCCAGTTTCCTTGTCACAGGTTAGCAGGACAAGGGTGACTGGTGGAGTCGGAGAGCCTGGAAAGTGTTTCGGCACATCCGAACTGGGTGAGTCCTACCCGTATATCTGGGAAGACCTGCAGCAGAATATTTACAAGGTGTGGACCCATTAAGCTCAATGTTTGTAATACATGTGACCATGAAATGATAGTCAATCCTTATTGCGTGTTATGTAATACTTGTGACCATGAAATGATAGTCAATCCTTATTGCGTGTTATGTAATACTTGTGACCATGAAATGATAGTCAATCCTTATTGCGTGTTATGCCCCTTTCTGAGAACTTGCACCGACCAGTAGGTTCCACTACACTAAATCAGAATTACATACTCCCTGAGCGAGCACCGTATGTAAACAACTCAAGAGATAGAGATATGTGACAGCTGTGATTGGATGAAATAGTGTGAGATGTTTATGCTTTTTAAAAGCACATCCATCCAGTAATTAAAACTGACCACAATTGTAAGTAGTGCTGTCATTTTTATCACCATGACTTATGCTTATTGTGTGTACAGATATTTTCCAGTCGTTGACATTTGTAGGAATATATGCCATTGTAAGGGTTTCTTACCCACAAGTTTGTAGGAATATATGGCAATGTAAATGTTTCTCACCTACAGATTTGTAGGAATATATGCCATTGTAGAGGTTTCTCACCTACAGGTGTGTAGAAATATATGCCGTTGTAGGGGTTTCTCACCTACAGTTTTGTAGGAATATATGCCATTGTAAGGGTTTCTCACCCACAAGTTTGTAGGAATATATGCTATTGTAAGGGTTTCTCACCTACATATACCATCCCGAAAAAGAAACGCATAGGTAGAAAATCTGTTGCGAAAATGTTGTATTTCAAACATGTATAACTCGTCCACAAATAGACTTTAGTGCATTAATTTTTACACCATTTTAGAAGAAGGTAATGTCTATACGACCAAGTCAATACTTTTAGATAACGGAGACGTTGAGCGCGATGGTGGCGACGTAGCACGGTCCCGATGTCGGGTCTCCTGGCTGTCACACCAATCTCTTTCAACCTGTTCCGTACAGTTTGACCAGATAGCCTTCGAAGTCCAGGCACCCTGGCTGTTGTGCTCTCACCCGTGGCAGTACGATCACGCAAATGTAGTACCCGGATGTACCGATCTTGGGCTGCAGTGGTGACTCGAGGTCTGCTTGTACGGAGACGGTCATTTGTTATACCTGTTTGGTTGTAACGAGCTGCAAGCCGTGATATCGTGCTCAGACTAACATTCAGACGCCTGGCAACAGAAGATTGGTAATCTCCAGCGTGCATTCTTTCAATGGCGACGTCCCTTGTCGCAACGTCAAGACGTGGCGTAGTGATTTGACCTTGAAACTCTTTCAAAACGAATGCCAATTTCCGAAAGTAATCTGGATTTTTATTGCCAGACAGTGCATGCTCTTTGCTGCACAATTTCAACTGGAAGGCGATTTCTGTTGCGTTTGTGGCGATGCCTTTTTAATCCTTGAAAGAAATCTCATCAAAATCAACATTTTCAGGTAAACTCGATTTTTTACCTGTGCAATTGTGTACAATCATGTTATCAACACTTTTGTTACATATTTTGACGATTGTTTGAACACAATAGGTACTTAATAGATTTTATAAAAATACAAATCGCCTATGCGTTTCTTTTTTTGGGATAGTATATTTGTAGGAATGAAAAGGGTTTCTTATCCACATGTGTGTAGGAATATATGTCATGGTAAGGGTTTCTCACCTACAGTTTTGTAGGAATATATGCCATTGTAAGGGTTTCTCACCTACAGATTTGTAGGAATATATGCCATTGTAAGGATTTCTCACCTACAGTTTTGTAGGAATATATGCCATTGTAAGGGTTTCTCGCCTACAGATTTGTAGGAATATATGCCATTGTATGGTTTCTCACCTACAGATTTGTAGGAATGAAAAGGGTTTCTTATTCACATGTGTGTAGGAATATATGTCATGGTAAGGGTTTCTCACCTACAGTTTTGTAGGAATATATGCCATTGTAAGGGTTTCTCACCTACAGATTTGTAGGAATATATGCCATTGTAAGGGTTTCTCACCTACAGATTTGTAGGAATATATGCCATTGTAAGGATTTCTCACCTACAGTTTTGTAGGAATATATGCCATTGTAAGGGTTTCTCACCTACAGATTTGTAGGAATATATGCCATTGTAAGGATTTCTCACCTACAGATTTGTAGGAATATATGTCACTGTAAGGGTTTCTCACCTACAGGTTTGTAGGTATATATGTCATTGTAAGGGTTTCTCACAGGTATGTAAGAATGTAAAGGGTTTCTTATCCTGCTCTTCATGTGTGTACTTCATCTTGCCAAGTGATGTAGTAGTCGGGTTCTCTATGTTAGGACTGACAATTCTGGTTATTCCTTGGGGCGAGGGAGTGAATGCCGTGGTGGGGTAGTGTTTGGCATGCTGGCGAGTCACTGGTGATACATGTACTGTTTCAAGGTGATTCTGTTTCCAGCATTGTTGTAAGTTGCAACTACCCACGTCTACTGCTTACTGAACGTGGCTGTTTCAATACAGTGAAGACACTTGCAACTTTAGTTCAATGTGGGGTTTATCAATCTGAGAAAAATCTATTTCTGTCAAAGGTTTGATAAAAAAATGACAGACTGAGTTTGGAAGTTTTATTGTTCGACAAATATGGACATGCAGGAAATAGAACTATGAAAAGGCCACATATCAGAATTACCCAGAAGAATCCACTTCTGTAGAGTAAGGATCACTGTTCAATCTGTTGTACAGACCGGTCGGAAGTAATGTATAAGGTTCATTCATTATTCAGTCTACAGGCTAATATTGACAGGTCTTATATATAACAGTACGTGTAGCATACACGGGTGTCGAATTAGATGACATTGCTTGAAGGAGTCCTGTTGAAAGGCGTTACAGTATGACCCAACCACTTTTGGGGGAATACATATCCAATTTCGAAATACACTGTAAATGATCCTACAGCTTGCGAAACGATCTCATAAATTTTTATATAAAACATATGATAAGAACTGATGCGTATACAAATTTAAAGGGTTATAATCATCGGCAGTCATTGTCTAAAGCTGTCGATCGATCGATGTTTTCGACCGCGTTTTGGGTGAAAGACGCGTGGATTTGCTGGTGTCGAAAGGAATCCGATTCCTGGTTTTGACCAATATATGAACCGTCATGAGGGAAACAACGATACTACATGTAGATAGCCACATACACGGAGATGTACAGCAAAGCCGGACATAGGCTGACGTGGTTAGGATGTCCCCTGACTTCTCCCATAAACCTGATCTTAACACATGTTAACAGATGGTTCAGGTGGTCGTCAGATGAATACATTACGTTAATATGCATAATCAACAGATCACAATAAAATGTATTTGGCTCAAGTCAGTGTCAATGACCAATTCAAGTCAATTCTATATTCTCATATATAGTGTACAGTACACAACCCTGTGCACTTAGAGAACCCACGAATCCGTTGGTATATTGCCAGATGGTGGCCACATGAAACCTGCAAACACCTAGTTGCAGGTACAGCAACGTGTAGTAAACTTGGACAAAGTACTGTGACTATGTGTCCCAGTCTAAAGAAATGTCTAACTTCTAAGCTTTTTTCACTTAACTATACATTGCTTTTGAAGCATTGTTGTTTATCGACTATGTCAATTAAATTACCATCCAAATGAAATTTAACGTTTGTGCTTTTTGTTCACTTTTTAACTTCCATGAATCACAATAGTCCTTAAATAAGTCCAACGCATCTTGTAATCCCTTTGGCGATTCATTAAATAACACTGCGTCATTTGCAAGACTAACAACTTTATAAATGTCCCCAAATCTTCGTCTAGTTAAGATTTACACCATTACAGACTAATGTACTTAAATGTGATTCAATATCATTTATGAAAATGGAAATTAATAATGATGACAGATTCTCCCCTTTCCAGATTCTGACGCCATTGGTACATCGAAAGTAGTTTGATACATCATTATTACATTGTACGAGTGATTTGATACTGTTATACATTGATTTAACAAGATTCATCGTGGCACACATGATGCACTCTAATGATAAGGTGAAGGTCATCTGTTCCCATAATTTTGTGTGACCCCCACTAGATTCGATAACCGCCTAGCATCGTCATCCCATAGACCCAGTCATGGCGCCTGGAGAACGTTCGCCCACTCTTCCCGTAGCGCTTGTGATAACTGCTGGAGGTTCCGTTGATGTTGCTGACGTGATCCCAAACGTTGCCATGGGAGGTGTTGAAAATGACGCTGCTTGTCGCAAAATGGGAAGGAGGTGTGACCGAAGAATTTCATCTTTGTAACCTTGTGCAGTTAAATTGCCCTGGTTGTGTACCAAGTCTACCGGAATGGGAGATGGTGGCCCACGCTCCTGATACCAAAGCTGTCCACTTCCTATGTGCAGTATCGCGCACAGCGTTCCACGCGAAGACTGTAAACGGGACGTCTTCCGTCTGCACAGAGAAGCAAAATAATATGACTCGTCACTAAAATGGAACACCTCTCCATCACTGTTGTTGCCATACTCTGTGTCCTTGACACCAGTGACGTCGCAGCCAGCGATGTTGATCAGCCAGAATCGCCTCCAACTGGCGAATACCCGCGGTGCTGAAGTCCGACACAGTCCTGCTATGACTCTAGCTGTAGAGGTGATCTTGGTGAGTCTTGGCCACGCAAGTGAATGAGTGAGTGAGTATGATTTTATGCCGCATTTAGCAATATCCAACCAATATTACTGCGGGGGACACCGCAAATGGGCTTCACACATTGTACCAATGTGGAGAATCGAACCCGTACTTCGGCGTGACAAGCGAACGATTTAACCACTAGGCTACCCCGCTGTCCCCACATAAGTGACGAGCCCGTATGAACCTGTCCTGCACTGCAGTTGATGTTTATCTGATAACAGTCCCATATCATTGTAATGGTGCTTGGCGACACGTGGAAACACCTGGCTATGGCTGGAGCCGACTCGCCTGTTTGCAGTCGGCCGAGGAGGTTGGTACGTTGAGCTTCTGTCAGTCATGGCATGTTTTACGCTTCACTTGCTGTACAATTGTGATGACAGGCAAATAAAACCCCATCATTTCCACAGCCCAACAATTCACTTCTTGATGCTGTGTTTGGCCCTCATGCTGCTATGTGGCTGCAGTTTTGTATTTCCCTCACCTTTTCTGTATCTTTAGCCGTACGTAAGTCTACACGCATCACTCACTCCAGATTCACGGTGACATCGGAAATTCCATATTTGATATCCATTTTGTATGTATAACCGCAAGACTGAGTGATAGCCATGCGATCCACGGCGCTGTGTTCCATGGCAGTGTTCACGGGTGTTTCAGGGCGTGATGGGTCAGTAGAGAGAGGACACTTAATCATCAATGAAATCCACCGAACACACAGCTGGTCAAACACATCCCAGTCAACTATCTGCCATCCCAGTCAACCATCTGTCATCCCAGTCAACCATCTGTCATCATAGTCAACCATATGCCATCCCAGTCAACCATATGCCATCCCAGTCAACCATCTGCCATCCCAGTCAACCATCTGTCATCCCAATCAACCATCTGCCATCATAGTCAACCATATGCCATCCCAGTCAACCATCTGCCATCATAGTCAACCATATGCCATCCCAGTCAACCATCTGCCATCATAGTCAACCATATGCCATCCCAGTCAACCATATGCCATCCCAGTCAGCCATCTACCATCCCAGTCAACCATCTGTCATCCCAATCAACCATCTGTCATCCCAATCAACCATCTGCCATCATAGTCAACCATATGCCATCCCAGTCAACCATCTGCCATCCCAGTCAACCATCTGTCATCCCAGTCAACCATCTGCCATCCCAGTCAACCATCTGCCATCCCAGTCAACCATCTGCCATCCCAGTCAACAAAGTATTGGGATTCTACAGAATGATACGTTGTGTGAAACCTATTGAAACACTGATCTTGTGCGGTGCGATGGTTGATGTGATGTGATGCTATGACGAGGTATGTGATATCGAACCCGCTATAGCATAATTACTCATGTATAAATCACACTTCAGTATTGGTATTTCTTATCTGATAATTTACTTTTAGAACAGGTCTTAGTTTTGTCCATATATATGGTTATTTGATGCTGCTGCAGCTTCAGCACCACACTGGTCCTGGGCCCTCGAGAGGAGATTTCACCATTGGATCGTCCGAGTGCCTGGCGGGTTTTCTCTTGATTTGCCTTGAAAGAACGTTCAGCTTAGGTTGCTGGAATGTGTATTGAGCTCCTCGAGTGATTACTTTTCTTACTCAAGTATTTAATGAGATGTATTCCCAAGGCCAAGTGCTAGCCTTGAGGACCCATGTCTGTGAGAAGAAAAATGGTTCAGGGCAATTCTTACAGGCATTTGATTTGTTTTTCTGTTTGTTACTAAATCCTTTAAGCCTTTCTACTTAGAGGACGGTTATGATCCTGAACTCCTTAGCACAGATCCCAAGCACCTCTAAACCGCCTCCTTTACAAGGATGGTCTTGAACAAGGGAGAATCAACGCTTTAACAAAAACAGATTTTACTTGGCGAGCCCTTTTCCAATGATATTGGCACTACCTTCGGGATCGAAAGAATATATCATTCTTTATCTGAAACGTGTTGAGAAAGAAATTGGAGGATCAGACAGCTTACTTTGATAAGGAGATATTGGAAGGTCAGGCATGTGCGTATTTAGAGTTGGAGGTCAGACACAAACTCCAGAATGCCCGTATACTGGACAAACTTGGGGCAGAATACAAATGTGGATCTAATTCACGACCATTTAAAGGAACGTCACAGTCTCTCGACAACATCCTTGTAACTTAGTTCCTTGAAATGGTCGTGAAAAGAACAAGTTCCATTGTACCTTACACTCTGTTTATTTGATGGAAATTGAACGATTTCATATCACTGATGTACCTGAAGATGAAATCCCAAACCCAAAAGCCTTATATAACAGTGCCAATCAGAGCAACCAGGTAACGTTGGTGAAAATGGGAAAACGTCATATCCTCTGAGGTTTTGAGATTCAAGAAGATTAGTTCCACATGTCATGATTACTTTCTGTGAACATAAAGAAAGTCCCTCTTTGTTGGTATTGAAGCAACATCTGCTGCACCAACCAACATAGCTCTATTTTTCTATGCACCTTTGATGTCTAGTTCAGTGTTCAGAGACAAATCACAGATTAAGTGTACTGATGTGGCATTTGGTTCATTTCATCCTCATTTACCATCTGGGCCCTGAAAGGTAGAGTCGTGTCCTACACTTCACTTTAACGACAGATTTGCTGTGAATCCTACTGCTATAACTGACATCCTGGATCCGTTTCCCGCTGTTCCTGATACTTGAGTGACACGGTATCGGATAGGTTCGTCCGACATGAACCCAGTGTTGAGGAGAACATTACTGTACATCAGAGTATATAATGGTATTCTGCTTAGTCCAATAGAGACTCATAAGTACATTCCAGCGTAGGACAGATAATATATGTCTATGATATGCACGTGTGTGCATGTGTGTAAGGAACGTGTTTTGTAATAAAAATGTAACCAAGCTCTAAGCGCATACAACCGCTCGGTCATCAAGTGTCATTGTAGTTGAAATACACGTGTGTATTGAAAGGGGGAATCTAAGGTGCAGTGTGACAGAATTCCATGTCACGGTGGTGTATTCCCATTCTGCCTACAGGTTAAAACAACATGATACAGTCCAGTGATCAGAAAGTGAAGTTAATGGTAATACACTGATCTGACCTGTTCTACCCCTGCTAAAATGAACTTGACCAGTTAGTTGGTTAATGAACTTACCTGTTACCAGTGTTGGTTGGTAAGACATCTTGATTCATTCTGAGAATTCTCAGTCTTCACATGGAGACATGGATATATCATGAAAAATTGATAAGTTTTACAGTCTTTTACTGGTTTTACAGTCTTTTACTGGTTTCACAATTACACACAACTGACAAGAATGTCCGTTTCGTAGCCATGGACTCCGATATGTGACGGGACCCTGATAAAATGTATTAGCATGATTATTTTTTGATTTGGTGGTATAGTATTCTTCTGTATATGTTATTTATTAGATCTGGTCTTTTTTGTTGTAGCGTAATTTTTGAGAGCCTGTATGGACTCTTTACCTATTTCATATTTTTTTAACCTTTTTAATTCGGCATCCCATTCAAATTCCCCTTAATACTCAGTTGGATCTTTTGGGGGGTAGTAACACTAATCTTTCAAAATTTCTATTTTTCGTTCTCCTCATTTCCTAAAAGTGTACTACCCCGTCGCCGAAATACCTTAGTTGTGCGTGCAACATTAAATAAAGCAAATAACTACTACTACCTTACTCCAAACGACACACCCCTTCTTCATTGACAATTGGTCTGTTCCATTATTCTACAGGGCAAAAAATCATTTCCCACGCTGCCTACAATATTTTTGTTGGCAGTTTGGGATGTAGGCAGTTTGAAACTGTAGGCAGTATGGGACCTAACCGTCACGGTAGCAGAATGCTGAAAACATCTGTCAGCAAAGTTCCTAAAGAAGGGGACTGTAAGGGCTTGTCACTTGATCGAAGACTTGAGAAAAGCTGCTTACAACAACCAGAGCTTAAAGACATGGAGATGATGTGTACTGGTGCACAAGGCTGTAGGGTGAGGTATTGAGACAAACCTTGAACCACTACACGGTAAAACTGTCAACACAACATTCCTCTTCTTTGATCTGTTGAATCATGGTCACCACCATCAATATGATCAAAGGAATCCATGTTGTTCTGTTGTTTACACAAACACCAGTGTAGCAGTGAACGAACTGCCGGTTCCGTTTAAAGTGCATGTTGATGTTATTAGGGAACGACACACATGCATTATGCCGTAATCGTTCATGTTGGTCATATAAATATGCTGTAGTCAAATGGGAAACGTGGAGTTACATGAGGAACTTCGCCAGCCTGTGGACATATTCAGTCAGTGTTTATGATGAAAAAAGAGAATTGTTTGCCATGTTGAGTTATGCTGGATGCGGAGACAGAGGTAGATATGCTGCACCGCAGCCCCCCATTGATCAGTGTTATTTAGCCTAGAACGCAGTGTCCAACATCCTGGCCCCAACTCCCAACACAGGCAGCCCTTCAACGTACCTCATCCAATTACAGCTGTAAACACTACTGTTAGCAAACACAAGAATGCCTAAATCTGATTCTGACCAATAATTGAGGGCCGCATGTCCACTTTGGTAGCGCTGTTAAGCTGGAAGCGGGACTAAGTCAAGAAGTCCAGACAGGAGTATTGTCCTTGGAATTCGTTTGATTTGCAGTGCTGGCGTGATTGTTGCATTGTTTGTTCAGTACATAAATCAGACTAGCGTTGATGGGAATGCTTACAACCACTGGCCCAGCAAGGTATGAATGTGGCCTGACTGGACATTTTTTAGGCTTTGTCATGTTTACAGTAGGACATTCTTCCTGGACATAAACAAACAGTTAATCTCGAGTAGGGTGTTAATGGTCGCTGTCGGTGTGTCGCCGTCAAGCCGCACGGCTGGAACCAGAGGTTTCAACACTATATATGATATTCTGGTATTGCAGCTTCAAGAAAAGACTCGAGTATTCCGGTGCATCTAACAGCACGCACGCACAAACACAGACGCACACACATATACACAATGACACATTGTTCAGGTATATTAAGACTCGAGGTATTGTAGTTCAGATGGATGTGTATATTACTGTCATAAAGTAACACATCACTGTACAATGCTGTTGGCTGTCACTGTCTTCCATAAGGTAACAGATAACTGTACAGTGCTGTTGGCTGTCACTGTCTTCCATAAGGTAACAGATAACTGTACAGTGCTGTTGGCTGTCACTGTCTTCCATAAGGTAACAGATAACTGTACAGTGCTGTTGGCTGTCACTGTCTTCCATAAGGTAACAGATAACTGTACAGTGCTGTTGGCTGTCAGTGTTTTCCATAAGGTAACAGATAACTGTACAATGCTGTTGGCTGTCACTGTCTTCCATAAGGTAACAGATAACTGTACAGTGCTGTTGGCTGTCACTGTCTTCCATAAGGTAACAGATAACTGTACAGTGCTGTTGGCTGTCACTGTCTGTCATAAGGTAACAGATAACTGTACAGTGCTGTTGGCTGTCAGTGTTTTCCATAAGGTAACAGATAACTGTACAATGCTGTTGGCTGTCACTGTCTTCCATAAGGTAACAGATAACTGTACAGTGCTGTTGGCTGTCACTGTCTGTCATAAGGTAACAGATAACTGTACAGTGCTGTTGGCTGTCACTGTCTTCCATAAGGTAACAGATAACTGTACAATGCTGTTGGCTGTCACTGTCTTCCATAAGGTAACAGATAACTGTACAGTGCTGTTGGCTGTCACTGTCTGTCATAAGGTAACAGATAACTGTACAATGCTGTTGGCTGTCAGTGTTTTCCATAAGGTAACAGATCACTGTACCATGCTGTTGGCTGTCACTGTCTTCCATAAGGTAACAGATTACTGTACAATGTTGTTGGGTGTCACTGTCTCTTTCATAAGGTAACAGATAACTGTACAATGCTGTTGGCTGTCACTGTCTTCCATAAGGTAACAGATAACTGTACAATGCTGTTGGCTGTCACTGTCTTCCATAAGGTAACAGATCACTGTACAGTGCTATTGGCTGTCACTGTCTGTCATAAGGTAACAGATCACTGTACAATGCTGTTGGCTGTCACTGTCTTCCATAAGGTAACAGATCACTGTACAGTGCTATTGGCTGTCACTGTCTGTCATAAGGTAAAACACTGCTGTTCGGATCCAGGCGATAGTGTGCATTTCGTTGACTTCTTGTGTGTATTTGTATATAAACATTCGTGGTATTCTTTGCACGTATCAGTGTTGATATACTAGTATTATTGTTGGAAGTAGAATATTAGTTGAAGCAGTGTGGTATTAGCAGTAGTATATTTGTGATACAAGAAGAACGCTACGTAAGTAATAGACTTTAAATTAAGTTTCCATGTTTCGTTTATTTAGTTGGGTCAATTACTTCAGAAATTGTTTAGATTAATTGAAGTTATTGGGATAGAAGCGTAAAAGGTCTACATTTTTTAAATGTTAAGACTGCGTTTTTCTTATGTGAGAAAGAAACAATAGTGTCACGATTATCAAAAACGTTGCTGTATTTATTCTAGGTAGGAAATTCCAAGGTTCTGTCTGTGAAAGTGGAAATCGTCCGCCCTCTACTGTTTATGTCAGTTTCGCCGTCACGTGACCAGCCTCGCGTACGAAGACAAAATATGAACCTTCATAACCTGAAGGAAGCAGTAGGTCGGGGCTGAATGTCAGGACAGTACATGGATAACATGTTGGGACTATATCGGTAACACTCTCGTCAGATTGGTGCCAATTAATTGCAGTTTAAACAGGATGCCAACACTGAGTTAGATATTATTTTCAGAATGACCTTGCCTGTTGACCTTGAACGTGCGTATCAAAGTAGAATCCTTCTTCAGAAACCCAATAGTAATGTTGTCAGCACCTGTAAATCTGGATAAAAACTCCGCGTTTTACCTTAATAGAAATGCATTAAGCTGACTTGTACCTCCGTTTCATTTAGATAATGACGAAATCCTTACCCGGCGAGCAGGCACTTAAAGTACCGGGCAAGTGCTGTAGTTGTAGTGAAACAACATGTACAAACTTTCACATGATATAATGGGGAAACCTCCATCGACTGTATTTCCCCCAACACCTTGAGCTGAAGAAGTAAATCTGGTGGGGAAACCATCAACGAGATTGAAGTGTTTACTGAATAGGTTGGAGGTGATATTCTTCTGAACTATTCTATTAAGCATGTACATCACTGTAAGCAACACTCGTGGATAGACGCATAGATTTCGCAGCTCACAGATATTTCGAAATGGCAAAAAGTGTCCACAATTGAAATCTGCTCGTTTTTGCAAACCAACGGGCAGTCGATTTCCCGTCTTCAGCCTGGTGTGAGAGGGAGCGTGGTGGTGCTGTCTCGACATACACAGGAACTGTTCCCTAGAGAGGCGCGGCAGTCATGGCTGTTGTCTATAACGCTGTAATTCGTATTGAGAAAATAAAGCGACCATAATACACTCACTGGGACATCATTGAGCACCTTCATACACCCGTACCACTGGATATTCAACATGGAATGTATATTGTGTGAAAGGCGATATGATCACTTTAACAGAAGATTCATCTCATTTCAATCTGATTCTGTTCTTGAAGGCATATTTAAAGTATAACGTAACATATTTTAAATCTTGAAAGTTTGTGATTGCTATGAACTGTTGAACTAGAGATCGAATTAAGAATGTATTTGCTATGTATTGCTTTGAGATGTTCTTTAAGGATGGACATGGTGAAATGATACAGATCTTCGGTATAGTTTAAGTTACAATGTGTACATTCTCTTTCAGATTTTGCAATTTTTTGCAATCTCCCGGCATCAGTATTTAGCCTTGTACATCCACCTCGAGCTCGAGCAAAGTCGGTGGAAATGTACACAAGGTCGAATGTTACAAATATCAGAATACAGAATACAATTATATTTTTGTAGTCTACCGAGGAAACATAGAATCTACCGCAACGTTTACGGAAACAATTTGAATATAAGCTGTTCGTGTGAACATGTTGTCCTTTGTTGCATATCCGGACCTAAAACCTGCTTGTTCTTCACATATTTTGCTCATATTTTCTGCCCGTGTTTTTAATCTGGAGATAATTATTGTTGCGAATATCTTTCCGAATATACTGTGCTATACCCCTGTAGTTATAAGGGCCATCTCTAGGGTCAGTTTTGTGGATAGGCACTATCATATCTTTACTCAAACTGCGTGGAAATTCGCCTGTAAAATAAATTCTATCAAATAAAGCATGTATGTAAGGCGTAGCTAGTTCACATGATGATTTGAACATTTTCGGCAACAACACATCTAAACCTGATGATTTACCATCCTTGAATGATTTTATACCATTCAGTATCTCTTGTTCTGAAACTGGATATATTTCCATCCCCCGAGCTGTATATGCAGATAATGACAACTGGATGTATTTCCATCCCCGAGCTGTATATGCAGATAATGACAACTAGATGTATTTCCATCCCCCGAGGTGTAGATGCAGATAATGACAACTGGATGTATTTCCAAATGTATATGCAGATAATGACAACTGGATGTATTTCCATCCCCCGAGCTGTATATGCAGATAATGACAACTGGATATATTTCCATCCCCCGAGCTGTATATGCAGATAATGACAACTGGATATATTTCCATCCCCCGAGCTGTATATGCAGATAATGACAACTGGATGTATTTCCATCCCCCGAGCTGTATATGCAGATAATGACCTAGATATATCCCCGAGCTGTAATATGATATATTTCCATCCCCGAGCTGTATATGCAGATAATGACAACTGGATATATTTCCATCCCCCGAGCTGTATATGCAGATAATGACAACTGGATATATTTCCATCCCCCGAGGTGTATATGCAGATAATGACAACTGGATGTATTTCCATCCCCCGAGCTGTATATGCAGATAATGATATTTCCCTGTATATGCAGATAATGACAACTAGATGTTTTCCATCCCCGAGCTGTATATGCAGATAATGACAACTGGATGTATTTCCATCCCCCCGAGATGTATTTCCATGTATATGCAGATAAGATAATGACAACTAGATGTATTTCCATCCCCCGAGCTGTAGGTGCAGATAATGACAACTGGATGTATTTCCATCCCCCGAGCTGTAGATGCAGATAATGACAACTGGATGTATTTCCATCCCCCGAGGTGTAGATGCAGATAATGACAACTAGATGTATTTCCATCCCCCGAGCTGTAGATGCAGATAATGACAACCGGATGTATTTCCATCCCCCGAGGTGTAGATGCAGATAATGACAACTGGATGTATTTCCATCCCCCGAGCTGTATATGCAGATAATGACAACTGGATATATTTCCATCCCCCGAGGTGTATATGCAGATAATGGCAACCGGATGTATTTCCATCCCCCGAGGTGTAGATGCAGATAATGACAACTGGATGTATTTCCATCCCCCGAGCTGTATATGCAGATAATGACAACTGGATATATTTCCATCCCCCGAGGTGTATATGCAGTATATGCAATGACAACTGGATGTATTTCCATCCCCCGAGCTGTATATGCAGATAATGACAACTGGATGTATTTCCATCCCCCAAGCTGTATATGCAGATAATGACAACTGGATATATTTCCATCCCCCGAGGTGTATATGCAGATAATGACAACTGGATGTATTTCCATCCCCCGAGCTGTATATGCAGATAATGACAACTAGATGTATTTCCATCCCCCGAGGTGTATATGCAGATAATGACAACTGGATGTGTTCGGGTGTTAAATATGTGTGTTTGGGTCTACGAACACATGTAGATAATTTCTCAAGTTTACATGATGATTTATCCTGTTTTGCGGGCTCTTTCAAGCAATATCAAAACTTAATCATTGGCGACTGAAGATTTGTATGACTCGAGTATTAAAAAAACCTGCTCGAACGCTTCTGTTTATATGGGTATTGCTGGCCCTTTACTAGTTTAGCTGAGTATACTACCTTATTAATTTTATTCTAAAGGGTAACCGACGCTCGTTAAAGGAAGATTCGGTGTCCAAATATACGTAGGAAACAGCGAACTGTTGCGACATGCCTGATAATCTGTGTCTGTAGAAGCGACGCCCACCCATGGCTGCCCGTATACCTGGTATGCTAAACGTGAAGATGTACATAGATTTCTTCGTGTTTGTTTGTCGTCTGTTTATCACATTTCATACATTAAACATCAACAAAAATGCAAATGTTAAACATATACTGGAAGTCAAAACCGTACGTAGTATCATGTTCCTGCTGGTATCAGGGGTTTGACGTCAGCCCACGGTGGCAACATGACACCTTCTCATGCAGGATCCATAGTATAGAAATAGATTTCTTCGTGTTCTACAGCCGACAACTGATATCTGTAATTGTAAAATGGAAATTGTTCTTTTGATTCGGTAAACAATCAAAGCAATATTTCCATGATCGTCAAGATGGCACTTCCGCTGTTTTGTTGTACTTCGAGTTGGCCTTTAGACTGGCACAAGTCTCTAAGGTAATAATTAATAGTTTAAATGAACATTTCTAAAAGATGTCAACAACAGACTGGTGTCCTGACTGCATATTTAGACTTGCCTCCTTAAAGGATAGAATTACTGTACACCCATAGGCTTGGCATTCAGTACAGCCTTGGAGCAAGGCTATCCTTTAGCACATGAAGATCTGGAATACTGACTGGATATCTACAACGTGCGAGTTTTACAAATGTAACAAAATGCAACTTAATCACAAAACGTGTTTCCCAAGAAATCATGACGCGAGACTCGGTAATGATAAATAATTACCGTATATATCCCGAATAAATACATACATGATCAATTTTATAGAGCTTAGTTGTGTTGGAGTTTAGTTGGCTAGGAACGAAAGATCACTTGGCATGTAACTCGCGAATGTTAAAGAATTACGAAACATCAATTTCCATAAATTGTCAATATACCTCTGATATTATGCAAGGCCGCTGTGTCGACCGGCTTCTGTTATGGAACATTTGCATCTATAATTCCCACTTCCCTCACTCGGGGCCGTGACCGAAACAAAAAGTCATCAGATTGATTTGTTTCTGTAAATGATTAATTGATTCCATGTCAAGTCATTCTACAATCTTATTTGACTGACGTTAATTTGTCCGGAGTGTCCCTACTTATAAGCAAATGACCAGGAACTGATCCAGGCACTGGACTGTTGAGGAGGTGCTTGCAACACTGCCTCTCACACCGTACATCATACAACCCCTACATGTACAAACAGTCGCCTCTCACACCGTACACCATACAACCCCTACATGTACAAACAGTCGCCTCTCACACCGTACACCATACAACCCCTACATGTACAAACAGTCGCCTCTCACACCGTACACCATACAACCCCTACATGTACAAACAGTCGCCTCTCACACCGTACACCATACAACCCCTACATGTATCATACAACCCCTACATGTATCATACAACCCCTACATGTATCATACAACCCCTACATGTATCATACAACCCCTACATGTACAAACAGTTCGCGCTTAATACAACTGTCAGAGGCAGCAACACAAATAGCGCCCTCCCGAAAAATTCAGCGAAATCATGAATTTGGGAATTCAAATATATTTAAAATTAATTGCAAGTTGAGGATGAGGCTGATTTACCGTTGACTGATGGCGAACTACTGGACCTTGGGACGCGATATGAGGGCCTGAGTTCTTTAGACAGGCTGATGTTTGGACCTCAGTGGTGAGATCAAACACTTTCAAAGCTGAACTGTCTGTATGTTGTGTGTGTTCAATGAGGTTGATCGTACCGAGTTAAGGGGTTTGACATTGATGTGCGATATTGCTGTATTTCAATGCCGGGGCTCAACATGTCGGCGGTACAATATGGTGATGGTGGGTTTTCATATACTCGTTCCAGTCACTGAAACTTTCATTTAAGACGATTTCACAGTTCCGCGTGCTGCGCATGTCACGTGAAGTTTGGTAAGTCGAGCATGTTCTCCGTCACTGAGAAACAACACGTGGCCTGAGTCGCCTGTAGAGGCACTGTACCAGACATAGCCATGGGACAATGGCGGAGCTGAGGCGAGGTGCTGCTGGAACTGCGGGCCTGATCTCCCACTACCGAAAATCTTTGATGCAAGAAGCGCACAATGAATGGTTTGACATCGCCAATATCCAAAGAAATCGATTCTATTGGGTTCTCTTCATGACAAGTTTTGATGCCGATCTAAACATGCCATAAGTAATTTTGTCCTGAATAGATTACGGCTTTCTTGCGGTGAGTGGAAATTGATCTTAGCGATATAATATTACTCGATAACGCACCCCACTCTGATCGAGCGTTCCCTTTGCATTCCCAAAGCCAGCTACCAGATGATAATCGTTATATGCGTAATATGATGCATCCACTGTGAATAACAGGGCACTCGCTCATTTATTTTAAATAACTAAAACCGATACTCATCGATCATTTCTCATTAATTGTTTCAAGCCTTTCTCCCCCCAACCCCCACCCCCCCTCTCCCTCTCCATTTTGACAGCTGCAAAAGCAACATGAATAGTACTAAATACTGATGATTTCTCGGGATACAAACTGACATTCTCGTCAGATCTTTTATTCTCTGTTCAGAGGAGTTTTTCTTACGGGTTTCGAACACTTGAGATCATATGTTCGAATCCCAAATTTGCCCTGTTCATTTTTCTCGTCATTAGCCTGGCTATGCTCATGGCTGCCACTATCGTCTACCTTCTGCATCGCGAACATATTCTGTGGAAAGCTTAAGCGACGGTGACGTCATTCATTAACCTGAAGAAAAGTGGAAAAAATACTTTGTGACTGGTAATTCACAACATGTCATTTCGATGTGCTTCTTGTGTGACTATGTTCAAGGCCAGACTGGTGAGAGCTGCTGCTGCCATCGGGAGTGACATGTTGTCATGCCCAGAAAACATGGACTGGAAACGTCAGTTAACTGGCAAGAAATGAACTGTTTGCTTTCGAAACCTAGCCTTTCCAAAACATTAGTAGTCGGTGTACATGTTCCGTTTTAGGTGAGATTGTAGTTATGTACATGTTATGTTTTAGGTGAGATTGTAGTTATGTACATGTTCTGTTTTAGGTGAGATTGTAGTTATGTACATGTTCTGTTTTAGGTGAGATTGTAATTATGTACATGTTCTGTTTTAGGTGAGATTGTTGATGATGTACATGTTTTGTTTTAGGTGAGATTGTAGTTATGTACATGTTCTGTTTTAGGTAAGATTGTATATGATGTACATGTTCTGTTTTTGGTGAGATTGTAGTTGATGTACATGTTCTGTTTTTGGTGAGATTGTAGTTGATATACATGTTCTGTTTTAGGTAAGATTGTATTTGCTGTACATGTTCTGTTTTAGGTAAGATTGTATATGATGTATATGTTCTGTTTTAGGTGAGATTGTATTTGCTGTACATGTTCTGTTTTAGGTAAGATTGTATATGATGTACATGTTCTGTTTTAGGTAAGATTGTAGTTGATATACATGTTCTGTTTTAGGTAAGATTGTATTTGCTGTACATGTTCTGTTTTAGGTAAGATTGTATTTGCTGTACATGTTCTGTTTTAGGTAAGATTGTATATGATGTACATGTTCTGTTTTAGGTGAGATTGTAGTTGATATACATGTTCTGTTTTAGGTGAGATTGTATTTGATATACATGTTCTGTTTTAGGTAAGATTGTATTTGCTGTACATGTTCTGTTTTAGGTAAGATTGTAGTTGATATACATGTTCTGTTTTAGGTAAGATTGTATTTGCTGTACATGTTCTGTTTTAGGTAAGATTGTATATGATGTACATGTTCTGTTTTAGGTGAGATTGTATTTGATGTACATGTTCTGTTTTAGGTAAGATTGTATATGATGTACATGTTCTGTTTTAGGTGAGATTGTAGTTGGTGTACATGTTCTGTTTTAGGTGAGATTGTATTTGCTGTACATGTTCTGTTTTAGGCGAGATTGTAGTCGGTGTCCATGTTCTGTTTTAGGTGAGATTGTAGTCGGTGTACATGTTCTGTTTTAGGTGAGATTGTAGTCGGTGTCCATGTTCTGTTTTTGCACATGTTCTGTTTTTAGGTGAGATTGTAGTCGGTGTCCATGTTCTGTTTTAGATTGTAGTCGGTGTACATGTTCTGTTTTAGGCGAGATTGTAGTCGGTGTCCATGTTCTGTTTTAGGCGAGATTGTAGTCGGTGTATGTGTTCTGTTTTAGGTGAGATTGTAGTCGGTGCACATGTTCTGTTTTAGGTGAGATTGTAGTCGGTGTCCATGTTCTGTTTTAGGTGACATTGTAGTCGGTGCACATGTTCTGTTTTAGGTGAGATTGTAGTCGGTGCACAAGTTCTGTTTTAGGCGAGATTGTAGTCGGTGTCCATGTTCTGTTTTAGGTGAGATTGTAGTCGGTGCATGTTCTGTTTTAGGTGAGATGTCGGTGCACATGTTCTGTTTTAGGTGAGATTGTAGTCGGTGCACATGTTCTGTTTGTTTTAGGTGAGATTGTAGTCGGTGCACATGTTCTGTTTTAGGTGAGATTGTAGTCGGTGCACATGTTCTGTTTTAGGTGAGATTGTAGTCGGTGCACATGTTCTGTTTTAGGTGAGATTGTAGTCGGTGCACATGTTCTGTTTTAGGCGAGATTGTAGTCGGTGCACATGTTCTGTTTTAGGCGAGATTGTAGTCGGTGCACATGTTCTGTTTTAGGTGAGATTGTAGTCGATGAATGGGGACCTCCAGCTTGGCATTTGATGACGTTGTAGTGGTTATGCAACAGGTTCTGGAAAGTATTATCATTTTATGCTTGTGATATTTATGATGATCGACTAATCTTCAAACAATATGACAGCACATTAGCTACCCTGATCGTATTTAACACACATTTGCATTCCACAGCGAAGCGCGAAATAGTTTATGCGTAGTCCGTAATGCCTTGACGCCACCAGGCTACTTGTGTAGAATGAACATGGGACATGCTTGCAGAATACCACATGTTTAGGAAGACTGATGCACTGTGGCCACAGCCAATGTATGGAAGACTTGCAGTAATTGACCTAGTCGCTAGAATCATACCCTGGGCCGTTGGTATGTGCTACTAGCGTCGTCAAGCTTCATAATCATATTCCTGGTGCATGCATTACAGCTCATATTAAAGCTACATGTGCTAAACCTCACAGCTCACATTACAGCTACATGTCCTAAACCTCATAGCACCCATTACAGCTACATGTGCTAAACCTCACAGCTCACATTACAGCTACATGTCCTAAACCTCATAGCACCCATTACAGCTACATGTGCTAAACCTCATAGCTCACATTACAGCTACATGTCCTAAACCACATAGCACCCATTACAGCTACATGTGCTAAACCTCACAGCACCCATTACAGCTACATGTCCTAAACCTCATAGCTCCACATTACAGCTACATGTGCTAAACCTCATAGCTCCCATTACAGCTACATGTGCTAAACCTCACAGCTCCCATTACAGCTACATGTGCTAAACCTCACAGCTCCCATTACAGCTACATGTGCTAAACCTCACAGCTCCCATTACAGCTACATGTGCTAAACCTCATAGCTCACATTACAGCTACATGTGGTAAACCTCATAGCTCCATTACAGCTACATGTGCTAAACCTCATAGCTCCCATTACAGCTACATGTGCTAAACCTCATAGCTCACATTACAGCTACATGTGGTAAACCTCACAGCTCCCATTACAGCTACATGTGCTAAACCTCATAGTTCACATTACAGCTACATGTGTTGAACTTCATAGCTCACATTACAGCTACATGTGCTAAACCTCACACCTCCCATCACAGCTACATGTCATAAACCTCATAGCTCACATTAAAGCTACATGTGCTAAACCTCACAGCTGACATTAAAGCTACATGTCCTAAACCTCAAAGCTCCCATTACAGCTACATGAGCTAAACCTCACAGCTCACATTAAAGCTACATGTGCTAAACCTCACAGCTCCTATTACAGCTACATGTGCTAAACCTCACAGCTCCCATTACAGCTACATGTCATAAACCTCATAGCTCCCATTACAGCTACATGTGCTAAACCTCATAGCACCCATTACAGCTACATGTGCTAAACCTCATAGCTCAAATTACAGCTACATGTGCTAAACCTCATACATAGTTCCATTACAGATACATGTTCTATCCTTCACAGCACTCCATTACAGCTACATGTGCTGAACCTCCAGTTCCCATTACAGCACATGTCCAACCTTTGGCTCCCATTACATCTACATGTCCATAGCCACATTACAGTTACATGTTCTAAACTTCACAGCACCCATTACAGCTACATGTCCTAAACCTCGTGACCTTTTACAGCTAAGCATGTGCTAAACTCACAGCCCCATCACAGCCACATCTGTTAAACTCCTCACAGCTCCCATCACAGCTACATGTCCTAAACCTCATAACTCCCATTACAGCTACATATCATAAACCTCATGTGTTCCACATAGCTACATGTGCTAAACTCAAAGCTCATAGCTACATGTGCTTAAAACCCCATAGCTCAAATTATAGCTACATGTATGAAACCTCATATTCTATTACAGCTACATGTGCTAAACTCACAGTACCCATTACAGCTACATCGTCCTAAACCTCATAGCTCACATTACATGTGTACATGTGTCCCAAACCACATAGCTCCCATTACAGCTACATGTGTTAAAACCTCATAGCACACATTACATCTACATAAAAGCAAACCTCAGCACCCATTACAGCTATGTAAAGCAAACGTGGGCAGCTCCCATTACAGCTACATGTGCTAAACCTCACAACTCCTGTTACAGTTACATGTCCTAAACCTCAGGGCTCCCATTAAAGCTAAATGCACTAAACATCATAGCTTCCAATACTGCTACATGTGCCAAACCTCATAGCTCACACTACAGCTACATGTGCTAAACTCACAGCTCACATTACATGTCTACTGTGTGTGTAAACCTTTATTTCTGTTCTATTACAGCTGCATGTCCGAAACCTTACAGCCCTATTACAGTGTACATATAAACTCCTCACAGAACCCATTACAGCAACATGTCCTAAACCTCACAGTTCTATTACAGCCTACATGTTCTAAAACCTCATAGCTCCACAACAGCTACATAAAAGCAAACTTCACAGAATCCATTACAGCTACAAGTTCTGGGCAAACCTCATAGTCTCTATATTACAGCTTAAGCATGTGCTTAAACTTCACAGCACCCATCACAGCTATACATGTCCTAAACCACATAGCCCTGATTACAGCTAGATGTGCTAAACCTCATAGCTCCCATTACAGCTTCATGTGCTAAACCTCATAGCTCACATTACAGCAATAACATGTTAAACCCTATAGCTCCCATTGCAGCTACATGTCCGGCTCCATTGTTGTGTGTCCTCCATTGTGTGTTCCTCATTGTGTGTCAGTGTGTCCATTGTGTGTGCCTCCATGTGTGTGCTCAGTTGTGTGTCATGTGTCTTCCTTACATGTCCTCTGGGATGTGGGTCCTTGGTTATGTTCTGGTCCTCCATTTTGTACATGTCCTCCATTGTCTACATGTCCTCATTACAGTTGTGCTGGCTTCCTGTGTCTCCTTCGTGTGCTGGCTCCATCCTGTGTGTCTGTGTCCTTGGCTTTTGGCCGTGTGCTGGGCCTCCGGCTCACGTTATGGCTACATGCTTTCCATGGCTCACACGTTACGGCTACGTGATTGCGGCTCATGGCGCCCGTTACGTCGGCATGTCCTGGGCCATCACGGCTCCCGTTACGTGTTTCTGGGCCTCATGGCTCGTTGGCTACGTGTGCTGGAATGGGACCGTTACGGCTGATTGTGGGGCCCTGATGGCTCATTACAGTGTGTCCTGGGGCCTCATGGCTCTGTTGGCTACGTGTGCTGGGAATGGCTCACGTTGACTGTGTCCTGGGGCCTCAGTGTCCACTCCCTTCCCCCATATCCACCATATCCTTTCCACTCCATTACCTTCCTTCCTTCCACCATGCCTCCCCTTCCTTCCACTGTCCTCCTTTATCCTTTCCCTACTCCATTCCGTCTTTTCCTCTCCCTTCATATTTCTCCTGCTCCATTTTCTTTTCCATATTCTTCCATAACTCCTTCCTTCCACCATGCTGCTCTCATTACCTTCATATCCACTCCACCTTCCATTCCTTTCCTTTCCATTATTTCTTCCATGTCATTATTTATCCATAACTCCCATTACATGTCCTTCTTTTCCATTACCTTCCTCCTGTTTCCTTCCATCCATCCTTTTCTTTATGTCTTTTCCATTCCTTCCATGTCTTTCCATTGTATTTTCCTTCCTTTTCCATTTTATGTTCCACTCCATTCCATGTCCTTCCCTGCTTTCCTTCCATGTCCATTCCTTTTCCATTCCATGTACTATTTATTACTCCTTCTTCTTCATTTCCACATCCTGTGCCATATACTAACTCCATTACATGTGTCCTCCATTTCCACATTACAGCTATATGTTCCTCCTTAATTCCATTATTTCATGTTCCTCCTGCTCCATTAAATTCCATGTCCATCCACCACTCCACATTATTTCTTTATGTACTATACATCTTTCCATTCACATGTCTCCTGCTCCATTATTTCACATGTCATAGCTCCATACCTTCCCTTCACCTCCACCATTTCCATTACATATTTTCAAACCTCCATATTTCCACATTACAGCTATATGTCCTAAGCCTCATTGTTATTCCTTCCACATGTCCCTATCCACTGCTCACATTACATGTGTTCCTTCCATTATATTTCATCTTTCCATGGGATTCTCCAATATTTGTTCCTCCTGCTCCCATTCCTTCCATTATTTTCCTTATTTTCCATTTTCTATGTCTCATTCCTCCTTTATGGGTCCATGTGTGTTTCTCCATCCTGTGTGTGTGCTTCATTTTTGTGTGTTCTGTGTGTCCTTGTGTGTCTCATTGTGTCTCGATTCCTTGTGTGTGCCTCCATTTCCATGTGTGGGTCCATGCCTGTGTGTGTGTGTCCATTCTCCTTCTGTGTGTGTGTGTGTGTGCATTCTGTGTGTGTGTCCTGTGCTCCATTGTGTGTGTTCCTCCATGTCTCAGTTGTGCTACATGTTCCTTCCTTCTCATTGTGATTTTGTGTGGTCAGTATTTATGTGTGTCCATCTCCATTATTCACATATTATCCATTACATGTGCCTCCACATTTTTATGGGCTACATGTCCATGCTCACATTCTTCCATCTCCATTGTTTCATGTGCTCCATGCCTGTGTTCATTCTTCCTCTTTCCACATGTGCAGTGTGTGTGGGCCACGTCTCCATGTGTGTGTCTCCTTGGCACCATTGTGTCTCCTCACATTCTCCATTGTGTGTGTGTGGTGGGATCCGTCTCCATGCATTGTGTGTGTTGGTCTCCATTGTGTGTGTTCCATTGTGTGCTGTTCAGTGTGGACCTCCATCTCCGTGGGGCTGTGTCTCATTGTGTGTGGATCATTCTTCATGTGGGTCTTTCCATTTTGTGTGTCTCCTTCCTTGTGTGCATTCTGTGTCATTGTGTGTGCCTGTGCTGTGTGTCTCCATTGTGGTCCTTGTGTGTCCTTCATTTCCTTGTGTGTCTTGTGTGTGTTCCTCAGTGTGTTCTGTCTGTGTGTTGGGTCTGTGGTGGGCCTCCATTTGTGTGTGGCTCCACTGTGGCTACATGTGCTGGCTCATGGCTCACATTACGGCTGTGGTGGGACCTCACGTGTCCATTACAGCTGTGTGTTCAAGGCCTCCATGGCACCCATTGGCTGATCCTCCTAGACCTCCACATTACGGCTGCGTGTGGTGGACCTCACGTCTCCCACTGGCTGCATGTGCTGGAGCCTCATGGGTCCACATTGCCGCTGTGTGGTGGACCTCGATCCTCCACTACGGCTACGTGTGATAAACCTCATGGCTCACGGTGAGACCTCCACGTCTCCCATTACGGCTACGTATTAGCTAGGCTTCACAGCTTACATTACTGACTGCATGTGCCTAGGCATCATGGCTCCCATTACGGCTACGTGTGCTTCGTGCTCATGGCACCAGTTTCGGCTATTTCCATATCTCCCATTATATGTCCTTCCTTCCATGTGGTGAACCTCCCATTTCCATTCCTTCATGTGCTGCTCATGCCACCATTCCTTCCACATTCCTTCATGTGTGTCTCCCATTCCTTCCTTCCATCTCCTTCCTTCCTTCCATGTATTGAACCTCCATCTCCACTACCTTCATGTCTTCCTCATATCCATTCATATTGGGCTCCTCCCATCTCCCACCATACATGTCCTATTCCTTCATTGTTCCTCCCATCCATTATTCCATGTGTTCCTCCACATTATGTGTTGAACCTCCATCTCCACCTTCTATGTTCCTTTATGTGTTTCCACATCTCATGTCTTCCTTCCATTATTTCATGGCTTCCTTCCATTATGTGTTCACCTTCCATTATTTGTCATGTCCACCTCCTTTTCATTCATGTGCTAAACCTTTCATATCCATTCCTTCCTGTGTTCCATATTCCTCCATATATTCCTCCATACTAAAGCTCACTGCTCCCATTATTTTCATCTCCACTCCATGTATTTCCATGTCCATTTTCCATCTACCTTCCATTATTTATCCCTCATCCATGTATTTCCATGTCCACCATTCAACTACATGTGCTAAACCTCATGTCTCCATTACAGCTACATATCCACTACCTGTCCTTTCGTTATTTCTATATACTGTTTCTCCAGACCTTTCCACTATTATTTTCCATTCCATATTCCACATTTATCCTTTCTCACCAAGCTTTTATTTCATGTCTCCTTGTCTCACATTCATGTCTATCTTCCTCCATATTTCCTTCATTCATGTGCCTCCATGTTTCCATTATATTTCCATGTGCCTCTGTCCATTACAGTTATTATGCCTACTTCCATCCATAAGCCTCCATTCCACATTACATGTGAGACCTCCATCTCCATTATCCATGTCTGTTCCATCATGCCTATCACATTCTCGTTCACATCACTCCCTTCATGTGCTTTTCCTTCCATGTGTTGTTCCATTCCACATTATTTGTGTGTGAGACTTCCATTATTCATTTCCACATCCACATGTATTTGTGTGGGTCTCCACGTCTCCACTTCATGTTGTTCCTCATGCTCATTGTATGTGGTGGGTGTCCGTCTCCACTACATGTGCTCATATGTGCATTACATGTGGGTGTGTGCTGTGTCTGTGTGTGGGTCTCCGCTCCATGTCTGTGTGGGGTTGACCTCCGTCTCCATTGTGTTCCTCACGTCTCCATTGGCTACATGTGCATTATTCCATGTGGGTTCATGTGCCTCCTTGTGTACATGTGGACCTGTGTGTGTTCCATTTTGTGTGCCTGTGCTCATTCTCCATTACATGTGGTGGGGCCTCCATCTCCATTACATGTGCATCTCCATTCATGTCTCCATTACATGTGTGTGTGTGTGCCTGTCTCCATTGTGTGTGTGTTGTACATGTGGGGTGTGTGTGTGTGTGTCTCCTGGTCCTCCGTTGTGGTGTGTGTGTGTGTCTCCTTTCTGTGTGTGTCTTGGTGTGTGTTGTGTGTGCCTGTGTGCATGTCCTGTGTGTGGTGGGGTTGTCCGTGTCCATTTTGTGCATGTGTTCATTGGGTGTGTGTGCCTCACGTTGGCTGTGGTGGATCTCCGTCTCCATTGTGTTGTGTCCATAGCTCCACTACATGTGCTGCTTTCATGGCTGTTGTGGGACCTCCATCTCTCCCGTGGGGCTACGTGTCCTCACGATTGGCTGTGTGCTAAACTTTCATATCTCCCATTACAGCTACATGTGCTAAACCTTATGGCACCCATTACAGCTACATGTGCTGGAACCCCATGGCTCACATTACAGGCTACATGTCGTAAACCTCATACGTCTCCTTAATACAGCTACATGTGCTAAAACCTCATAGCTCACATTACAGGCTACATGTTAGCTAGGCCTCATGGCTCCCATTACATGCTAAACCTCATAGCTCACATTAGCTACAAACCTCACAGCTCCCATTACAGCTACATGTGCTTAAACCTCACAGCACCCATTACAGCTACATGTGCATAAGCAAACCTCATAGCTCACATTACAGCTACATGTGTCTCCCATTTCAAACTTCACAGCTCCCATTACAGCTTACATATCATAAACCTCATAGCTCACATTAAAGCTACATGTGCTAAACTTCATAGCTGGACATTACAGCTACATGTGTTCAAAGCCTCACAGCTCCTCATTACAGCTACATGTGTGCTAAACCTCATGTGGCTCCCATTACGGCTACATGTGCTAAACCTCACAGCTCACATTACAGCTACATGTAAGCTAAACCTCACAGCTCACATTACGGCTACATGGTGCTAAACTTCATGGTCCCTACAGTACGTGGTGGCTGGGCTATCATGGCTCACATTACAGCTGGCATGCTCACAGCTCCCATTACATGTTCCTACGTACATGGCTCACATTACAGCATTCCATTACAGCTAAATTACTTCATAGCTCATTCCATACCTACATGTCCTAAACCTCATAGCTCCCATTACAGCTACATCTCCCTAAACCTCACCAGCTCCCCATTACAGCTATTACAGCTACAGCTCCCTAGCTACCTCTCCCATTCCATATCCCTCCCATTACAATACATGTGCTAAACCTCATGTCCATTACACTTCATATGTAAGCAACTCATAGCATCCCATTACAGCTACATGTCCTAAACTCTCACATCTCCCATTACAGCCATTATATATATCTTCCTAAACCTCATTCATTTATAGCTACATGTGCTAAACCTCACAGGTTCCCATTACAGCTACATGTGCTAAACCTCATAGCTCCCATTACAGCTAAGCTACATGTGCTAAACCTCATAGCTCCCATTACAGCTACATGTGCTAAACCTCATAGCTACCATTACAGCTACATGTCCTAAACCTCACAGCTCCCATTACAGCTACATGTGCTAAACCTCCACAGCTCCCATTACAGCTACATATGTTAAACTTCATAGCTCACCATTACATAACATGTGTAACCTAAACTTCATATTTTGGAACCCATTACAGCTACATGTGCTAAACCTTACAGCTCACATTACAGCTACATGTGCTTAACCCCATAGCTCCCATTACAGCTAAACCTCACAGCTTCATAAGCTCACATTACAGCTACATGTGCTAAACCTCACAATAGCACCCATTACTGGCTACATGTGCTAAACCTCACAGCTCCCATTACAGCTACATGTGCTCACTGGGCACCTCACATTACAGCTACATGAGCTTAACCTCATAGCTCCCATTACAGCTACATGTGTTAAACTTCATAAACCATTCACAGCTCATAGCTCCCATTACAGCTACATGTCCTAAACCTCATAGCTCCCATTACAGCTACATGTGCTAAAAACCTCAGCTACAGCACAGCTCACATTACAGCTACATGTGCTAAACCTCATAGCTCCCATTACAGCTACATGTGCTAAACCTCATAGCTCACATTACAGCTACATGTGTGCTAAACCTCATAGCTTTAAACCTATAGCTCCCATTACAGCTACATGTCCTAAACCTGTCAGCTCCCATTACAGCTACATGTGCTAAACCTCACAGCTCCCATTACAGCTACATGTGCTAAACCTCATAGCTCACATTACAGCTACATGTGCTAAACCTCACAGCTCCCATTACAGCTACATGTGCTAAACCTCATAGCACCCATTACAGCTACATGTGCTAAACCTCATAGCTCACATTACAGCTACATGTCCTGAACCTCATAGCTCACATTACAGCTACATGTGCTAAACCTCATAGCTCCCATTACAGCTACATGTCCTGAACCTCATAGCTCCCATTACAGCTACATGTCCTAAACCTCACAGCTCACATTACAGCTACATGTGCTAAGCCTCACAGCTCCCATTACAGCTACATGTGCTAAACCTCATAGCTCACATTACAGCTAAATGTCCTTAACCTCATAGCTCACATTAAATAAAACTAAGATATGAAGCAATATATAATGTTGTCAATATGTCATTTTAATGAAAAAAACTGTGAACTTATGATACAGTTTATGCACGTAATTTACATTGGTAGTTAATAGTAAAATGTCTTTCACAAATGACAGTTCTTCTGAATAAAAAATAATGCAAGTGTATTTGATGCAGTATTCTATTTTAATGCAATATTACTTATAGGATATCAGCGGACCCTCTGTTAAAGTAATTTCAATCACAAACTTGCTTCCTGTTTCTGGAAGGTGGTCCGGTTTTCACCTGCTGCCTGTTTCTAGAAGATGGGTCGGCGTACACGTGCTGCCTGTTTCTTGAAGATGGGTCGGTGTACACGTGCTGCCTGTTTCTGGAATATGGGTCGGTTTTCACGTGTTGCCTGTTTCTGGAAGATGGGTCGGTTTTCACGTGCTGCCTTTTTCTGGAAGATGGGTCGGTTTTCACGTGCTGCCTGTTTCCGCAAGATGGGTCGGTGTACACCTGCTGCCTGTTTCTTGAAGATGGGTCGGTGTTCACGTGCTGCCTGTTTCTTGAAGATGGGTCGGTGTACACGTGCTGCCTGTTTCTGGAAGATGGGTCGGTTTTCACGTGCTGCCTTTTTCTGGAAGATGGGTTGTGCTGCCTGTTTCTGGAAGATGGGTTGGTTTTCACGTGCTGCCTGTTTCCGGAAGATGGGTCGGTGTATACGTGCTGCCTGTTTCTGTCTCAATGTTGTGTGACATACCTGTACCTGAATACCCCTCGATGTTGTGTGACATACCTGTAACTAAATACCCATCGATATTGTGTGACATACCTGTACCTAAATACCCATCAATGTTGTGTGACATACCTGTACCTAAATACCTCTCGATGTGTGACATACCTGTACCTAAATACCCATCAATGTTGTGTGACATACCTATACCTAAATACCCCTCAATGTTGTGTGACATACGTGTACTTAAATACCTCTCTATGTTGTGTGACATACCTGTATTTAAATACCTCTCAATGTTGTGTGACATACCTGTATTTAAGTACCTCTCAATGTTGTGTGACATACCTGTACATAAGTACCTCTCAATGTTGTGTGACATACCTGTACTTAAGTTCCTCTTAAGTTTGTGTGACATACCTGTACCTAAATACCCCTCAATGTTGTGTGACATACCTGTACCTAAATACCTGCGGAACCACTTGCTAGTAGAACAGCCAGGTGTGCGTGTTGTATGTGTGAAATTGAAATTGCACTGCACACCCTAGTTTATTACCTGGCTGTTCTACCAGCAAGTGGTCCTCACTCGTAAGAAATAGCGAAAAGTAACAACAAAACTTTTTTATTCGGTTGTCCAAAATTATGAGACAAATAATCAGAGTTGGTCTGTCGATTTCATGTGACTGCAAAATTTGGTTTTGTTGCAATTATTAGATTTTTTGCTAGTGAGCAATTCATCGGTCCAAAATGAAGTCAAACGGACGATAACGTCTTGAACACGAAGACGAGAGCTAGTGGGCGGGGCTAATCGGCCGGGACTAGGCCGGTCAATAAACCGATGAAGATGTACACAAACATAAAGAAAAATGGAAGTATATTTGTGCAGGGTGTCATGGTGTGAAGCACGTGTAGTACTACATGTTTGCACGCTGCAGTTGTGACGCAGAGCAACATTACTGTCCTACCCGCTGCTCGTCACACGACGCCATTCATCTTCCTGCCAGAGTTCATCCATCATTCTATAACGCTTTTTCTATCGCTGGCTATTAGCCATTGATACGCAGTGCAGCATAGAAATGGTTCCCTATTTCAGAAACTTACGAGCATCACACATCATAACTTGACGACAGTATTTATAGTATCAAAGATATTCCAATACCACAAGAACCAGCTTCAGACTGACTTTTGATATCTGTCCCAATTCAAGGCCGACATTAACGCATCATAAATCAGTGCTATAAAACAATGCGGTGTTGAACAACGTGGAATCTCACAACACTCACACAACAGAAATACATACTGACAACGTTTGCTGTAGTTCTTGGAATATCGCTAAAGAAAGGTACAGACGTTGCGCCATGTACTGGGACAAAATGACTGTCTTCGTATTGTTTTGATCAGACTTTAATGTTTATGTTTTTGTACATATCTAATACTTAGTGATACTTCCCCTAACCTTCGTGAATTTCAATAACCGGGCTCGAATCGTTGAATATAGGCCTTGTATGTAATCCAGAGGTACGTTTGGCCAGATCACGTGAATGGCACAGAACAGCTTGCCAGCACTGCCGATGCTGCTACCTTCCATATTAAGGGGACATTTTAGTTTAAGCCAGACATTTCCGATGCCATTTAGATTATTCCAAAGCGTGAATTCCTTCCCTTTCCACAAAGTCCTTCGAGGTCCGATGAACTGCGGAGTCTTGAAGCCAGTAAACACATTGCGAAGTGTCTTGCCGACACTGTCCACACATTATCAGGGATGCCAATATATTTATCAGCATTCATATCACAAGCGTATCAGCCCCAAAGTGGGAAATACCGCCCCAAATCATCACCGAAAACTGTCTTTGTGTCCGGGGACACACGCACTCTGGCAAATACCCGTCATCCTTTCTCCGCCATGCCAAACGTCTGTTGTCGTTACTGATGACAGTTTGACTTTCGTCAGGAAACCTGTTTCCATTTATTTTCAACAGTCCCATGTCTTTTGGCAAAACACCCTGACACACGTTTTTATTTAATTAACTCACAACTAGTCGGGGAAACCCGTCACATTTTAAAAATCATCTGACAGTTTTTGAACTCACACTGGAATCATCAACATCATTTCTAGATGCATGTATTGTGTTAGTGATGCCACTTCTACTGCATCTGGGCGGTAGGGTAGCCTAGTTGTTATTTAGCGTTAGCTCTTCATGCTGGAGATCGGGGTTCGATTCCCCACATGGGTATAGTTTGTGAAGCCCATTTCTGGTGCCCCCAGCCGTGATATTGCTGGAATATTGCTAAAACCGGCGTTAAACCACACTCAATCAGTCAGTCAGTCAACTGCATCTTCTGTTCTGCCGACTACTTCCAATCATTCCCCTCCTCCGGGAGTTCAACAATAGCGCTCGTCTATTTCGGAGAATGTTTCCGGTGTTTTCACGCTGTATTGGAAACAGTAGATTACGGTAAATATGTGCACCGGACACTCATTTTGACCAACTGTCGTCTGTTTACGTCCGAGAAGCAGACGACAGCCCTATCTCAAGTAAAACCGGAAGCAGATGAATACATCCGTTCCACCGATACCCGGTGTAACCTAAAATAATGCCCCATTGGATATCACTACCCCCTGAAATACGTCTCTTGCAAAATACCCTATACACAGTGGCAATTTTGTACAAAAACATTTGTCCATTGTGATAATCAGAAAGACTGTGTGAAAAATAACTAACTCATTAAAATGTTATATCTGTCACTGTACGATGAATTCTAACCTATTGTATGCGTTCGCCACAACACATGTTTAGTGTTTTATCGTCACTCACTGCAATCTCGACAACCTGTCTGCACGTGTGTTTACGTATGTCTGACAGTTACTGGTCGTCATGAATGTCAGGGTTGGAGTGTTCAAGCAGCCGCTCCCCAGACACCAGCCTCGACGCCCAGAGTGTTGATACGATTTTATCTGGTTAATTGCAATATGTGATTAAACCATCAATTCCGTTAGCAAGTCACGATTCTCAATCCAAATTTCAGTGGAGTGAAAACTGATAGGCCGAAGAGCAGCTTCCCTGCACAGATCCACGGCTGTGGAAGCATCATGCTGATATTAAAACAATATGCCCTGATACGAAGCCATCTGACCACATGTATACCTGGTGATGTCTTCCTGTAAACCTAGGGTCGTCAACAGTATATAGGACACCACTTCATCCCTCTTACGTCAACAGTATATAGGACAACACCACTTCATCCCTCTTACGTCAACAGTATATAGGACAACACCACTTCATCCCTGTTACGGTAACAGTATATAGGACAACACCACTTCATCCCTGTTACGGTAACAGTATATAGGACAACACCACTTCATCCCTGTTACGGTAACACTATATAGGACAACACCACTTCATCTCTCTTACGTCAACATTATGTAGGACAACACCACTTCATCCCTGTTACGGTAACAGTATATAGGACAAGACCACTTCATCCCTCTTACGTCAACAGCATATAGGACAACACCACTTCATCCCTGTTACGGTAACAGTATATAGGACAACACCACTTCATCCCTCTTACGGTAACAGTATATAGGACAACACCACTTCATCCCTGTTACGGTAACAGTATATAGGACAACACCACTTCATCCCTGTTACGGTAACAGTATATAGGACAACACCACTTCATCCCTCTTACGTCAACAGTATATAGGACAACACCACTTCATCCCTCTTACGGTAACAGTATATAGGACAACACCACTTCATCCCTGTTACGGTAACAGTATATAGGACAACACCACTTCATCCCTCTTACGTCAACAGTATATAGGACAACACCACTTCATCCCTGTTACGGTAACAGTATATAGGACAACACCACTTCATCCCTCTTACGTCAACAGTATATAGGACAACACCACTTCATCCCTCTTACGTCAACAGTATATAGGACAACACCACTTCATCCCTCTTACGGTAACAGTATATAGGACAACACCACTTCATCCCTGTGACGGTAACAGTATATAGGACAACACCGCTTCATCCCTCTTACGTCAACAGTATATAGGACAACACCACTTCATCCCTGTTACGGTACTTCACGGTATATAGGACAACACCACTTCATCCCTGTTACGGTAACAGTATATAGGACAACACCACTTCATCCCTGTTACGGTAACAGTATATAGGACAACACCACTTCATCCCTGTTACGTCAACTTACGGTATATATAGGACAACACCACTTCATCCCTCTTACGTCAACAGTATATAGGACAACACCACTTCATCCCTGTTACGGTAACAGTATATAGGACAACACCACTTCATCCCTGTTACGGTAACAGTATATAGGACAACACCACTTCATCCCTCTTACGGTAACAGTATATAGGACAACACCACTTCATCCCTGTTACGGTAACGGTTACGGTATGGGACAACACCACTTCATCCCTCTTACGTCAGCACTATATAGGACAACACCACTTCATCCCTCTTACGGTTACAGTATATAGGACAACACCACTTCATCCCTGTTACGGTAACAGTATATAGGACAACACCACTTCATCCCTCTTACGTCAACAGTATATAGGACAACACCACTTCATCCCTGTTACGGTAACAGTATATAGGACAACACCACTTCATCCCTGTTACGGTAACAGTATATAGGACAACACCACTTCATCCCTCTTACGTCAACAGTATATAGGACAACACCACTTCATCCCTGTTACGGTAACAGTATATAGGACAACACCATTCATCCCTCTTACGTCAACAGTATATAGGACAACACCACTTCATCCCTCTTACGTCAACAGTATATAGGACAACACCACTTCATCCCTGTGACGGTAACAGTATATAGGACAAGACCACTTCATCCCTGTTACGTCAACAGTATATAGGACAACACCACTTCATCCCTGTTACGGTAACAGTATATAGGACAACACCACTTCATCCCTCTTACGTCAACAGTATATAGGACAACACCACTTCATCCCTGTTACGGTAACAGTATATAGGACAACACCATTCATCCCTCTTACGTCAACAGTATATAGGACAACACCACTTCATCCCTCTTACGTCAACAGTATATAGGACAAGACCACTTCATCCCTGTGACGGTAACAGTATATAGGACAAGACCACTTCATCCCTGTTACGTCAACAGTATATAGGACAAGACCACTTTATCCCTGTTACGGTAACAGTATATAGGACAACACCACTTCATCCCTGTTACGGTAACAGTATATAGGACAACACCACTTAATCCCTGTCACGGTAACAGTATATAGGACAACACCGCTTCATCCCTGTTACGGTAACAGTATATAGGACAACACCACTTCATCCCGTTTACGTCAACAGTATATAAGACAACACCACTTCATCCCGCTTACGGTAACAGTATATATGACAACACCACTTCATCCCTCTTACGTCAGCAGTATATAGGACAACACCACTTCATCCCTGTCACGGTAACAGTATATAGGACAACACCACTTCATCCCTGTTACTGTAACAGTATATAGGACAACACCACTTCATCCCTGTTACTGTAACAGTATATAGGACAACACCACTTCATCCCTCTTACGTCAGCAGTATATAGGACAACACCACTTCATCCCTGTCACGGTAACAGTATATAGGACAACACCACTTCATCCCTGTTACTGTAACAGTATATAGGACAACACCACTTCATCCCTCTTACGGTAACAGCATATAGGACAACACCACTGAATCCCTGTCACGGTAACAGTATATAGGACAACACCACTTCATCCCTGTTACTGTAACAGTATATAGGACAACACCATTTCATCCCTCTTATGGCAACAGTAAATATACTGAAGCGGTTAAGATCACGTTTCCATTAAAAATGTGCATTTAATGATAAAAGCACAAAAATTCGGTCATCATTTTCAAGAACATTTCTGAAATAATTTCAGATATGGAGGCACATAATATGTTTTTGTCCGTGTGCGCGTGTGTAGTAGGCAAATAATGCCGTACCATTTTCAATGGTTCTTCTTACATAGTCAGCATAGCCAATCATTACAAACCAACAATTTCACAATTAATGACTTACAGGTACAAGAAGAGAAGAAGGAGTTAATTTACATTATTTGAAAACATTCCCAAAATATACATGCTCCTTTCATCCAAAATGGCTGTTGACAAAATATAAGGACGTTATGGTTTGATCTGATCAATACTGACTGAAAATGCACGTACTCTTTGGCAAAAGAACTCCAGGACAATAATTCATAAGTTTTGGATATTTTTAACAATAAAATTTGGACGTTAGGCTCAAGGGCAAGTGTGGCAGATAATCCAGATTTGTCTTTCGCAAGGGAACATTCATTATTTTGTCATTATGTTTTTCCAGTAAACATCACTAAACCGCACATTATTTGTTTAATATTTTATATAAAAAAAAACAATTAAATAACTGCAGTTCAGTCACAATTTGGCCAAGTTAGATTTTACAAATGTCAGATAAAATATTTTCAATACGTTTCCGTTAGAAAATATCATTTCAGCATAGTTAAGTTGTGAGGTTTTGGTTTCCATGACGGTTGATGATAAAACACTAACTTTATGTTCATCAAATATTTTATTAGAAATCAAAAACTCATGGTGACACAATAATCGTCTTCGTTTACAGGCCCCGTGGCAGTTATACTACAAATGACAAGTTACGATATTGAATTTGGACTTCATGTTCAAGGCCATAACGTAATATAACCAGGAGCATCAATCATGAAGTAACCCACCTTTTTAAGATGAGTACGGTCTTACATGTTCGTCCATATGCTTTGAAAACCAAACTTACACGGATTAAAATGGTTACTGTTGCGCATTTTACTCTGATTTCAACAATAACAAAACTGAAATTGAAACATGGTAACACATTAATGCAATCTGAGAAGAATACACAAAGACGTGAACATCAACAATGCCGGAAAGTATGGTCACATGACTACCCTACAAATCTGATTGTCGCACAGTTTTTAAAGAATGGTTTTTCTGATTGTATGAACCACAACAGGCGACCACACCAGTATCATGTGTAGCCATCCCTCGGACTTATAACCTCTGCCAGTCTCCTCCTCTTACTGCCAATCAAGCATCGTATTATTAGCATCTGATTCCTCTGCCATTCCCGATGAAGTGTATGTCTCAATTCATTATTTTGAACAGTATAAGGTCCAGCTCGAACTTAGCACGCTAACATAGACCCTTCTTACGGCAACAGTGTATAATCATTTATTATATTTAGTCAACAATATATAGGACAAAACCACTTCACCGCCCTTACGGCAGCAGTATCTAGGACAAAACCACTTCAGCCCTCTAGCAGGAACACCACACAAAGTACAACCTCTTCAAGGGCTTTGAACAACTCGAATCTCAGGTGATTTTTCCAAATGACATTCTCAAAAACAGCATTGGAGTTCACAAAACGTCTCGTATCCCAACAGGTAAGTTTGTGATTTCACAGGGACAACTAGCCATCAGTATTGTAGCTTGTTCAGTAACGCGTATGCACCCTCTCGCTTTCACAACCCGTGAAGGTCCGGGTTAGAATGAATCTTCAGTAACCCATGCTTTTCGTAAGCGGCAACTAACGGGATCGGGTGGTCAGGCTCGCTGACTTGGTTAACACATGTCATCGGTTCCCAATTGCGTAGATCGATCCTCATGATGTTCATCACTGGATTGTCTGGTCCAGACTCGATGATTTACAGACCGCCGCCATATAGCTGGAATATTGCTGAGTGCGGCGTAAAACTAAACTCACTCACTCACCCTCGCATTCACAACAGCAATGGAACGATGTCTCATTGACTGCCTTACACCCATGAACACACCTTTAGGCAACCTGCGTAATTGCTGTGCCAACATGGCGCCCAACTATTGAACATTCTGGGGTTGACATCTCAAGGCACGAAGACTTCTTCCAAAAGCATCCCATACGTGTTGGGTGGGACTGAGGTCAGGCGTTCTCAAATACCACTCTATGGCGTCAATACCCGCATTTTGCAGGAAATATAGCCATCTGCAGGTGCAGTTGTACCCAGGGTAGACGTTCATTACGATTTACATGTGTCAGAATAGGCTTGACATAAAGACGCAGGGCGCGGAGATGGGCAGCGCGCATGTGGTTTGGTATGGTCTGAGCAGTTGGGCGATCCCCGCCACCGTGCGTTACCGGTTGACGTTGAGGTCGTAAAACGGTTAGGCAAATGGCGTAGCACGCGTGACGTCACAGGTGTCCGCAGGTTTGTAAATTGTCCGTCTACTGCATCTCCTGGCACGTGCAACAGCCACAGTAGATTGGCCAGCCTGGAGCATGTCAACTGTACATTCACGAGTGGCAGGAGAAGTGTTTATCACTGAAGGATTGTTTAGGTGTTTTTTCTCATCACCAGCAAATCCTGCAAACATGTTGATGGTGTGTTACTTAAACACGTGCAGGTTTTTGTACAAAAGCGCGTGCTGCATGCACACCGCATGGTTCACCACAGTTGGAATGGGCGGATGCATCAGGACCTCACCATTTTGGTATTCGCATAAATTAAATACCTTCTACTACCCATTTTCAATATAATTCATTTCTCTGAATGTCAAGTTTCTTTTTTTGTTCAGTTTCTATACACACAGAAATACGACACGCAAGTCAGTGTCGTTGTCTACCCGAGTGTATCTGTATATCGGAGGGAAACTCCCTAACTATATCTCAACTGCCAGGAAAAGAAAGCACGGAAAAGAACTGGATTTGGAAAAAATGTACAAACATTATCAAAACACACACACACTAACACACACACACGCGCACGCGCACGCACGCACGCACGAGCACTCTGTCTAATGTATTTGACGAATATTGGAATCTGTAGCATTTCAGATTGTATTCAAATTACAACTTTTCAACTTTGAATTCTAAGGGTTCTTAATCACTCCACAACAGCAACACAATCCCGGTTTTAAATGCAGTTCAAAAGAATATCGTCCATATGCTGAAATACATGAAGACAGACATAAAGGTTACACCAGTGATATAAACAAAATATGATATTAGTACATACACCTATTGTTGCGTGTTGCTGGGTGTGTGATGTAAAGGTTAGCAGCACTTACCTGGTCAGTTGTCGTGTGTTACAGCATGGTACCCCGGGACTCGGGGCAGCTACAGCTACAGCATCAACCACCACGGCCCCACTGTCCCCTGCGTCAACACCAAGTTGACAACTTTCAACACAGGGGCCAATATAGTTCCCAGCCCCTTCTCTGTGAGGGACAAATTCCCCAAATCTATCCAAAGTGTTACAAAATTCTGTTGGTACAGAGCTGAGTTCTTCAAGGTTAGTCCCACATCTCCTGCAGGATGAGTGAATGTGTGTACGTCTGTCACTCACGGCACTTCAGGCTCATCCCTGCAGTAGAACATCCTCGTTCTAACACTCTCTGTGACACCAATAACCGAAGCCAATCAAAGGCAAGAACTACAGGCTGATGAGCCGTGGGAAGCGGGGATTTGTCAGATCGATGGTCTCTGGTGAGCGTCCCCGCCTTGTGGAGGAACCGTATATATATATCGCTGTAAGATAGTCCAGTGTAGCCAATCACAGGTCGCCATCCAATAACAGATCGACATCCACTCATGCCTTAAACATAGTTGACTTCACTGCATTCAAACCGTTTCCCCTGTCCGGTGTTTCCTACAGGAGGAGGTACGCACTGCCAGGCTGCTGGTGTAGACGGAATCAGTGCACTTTATCTGAGGATATTCTCAGCTCGTGACCGGAGGTAATTGATAGCTGTAGCGAGCACATGCTGAAACAAAGCAACAAGGAAGCATCCAGTACCGGAGAATCTCGCAAGATCTCTGATCGCTATCTCTGGATATTTGGCTTATAGTCACTAACGGCGCGATAATTCGGTGTGTAGAGTTGGGTCCCTTGGTTGATGCAGGATTCACGGCGAGCGGTTCGAAGCCATGTCTCGCTCTGATTACGACTCTTGGTTTGTGAAACGTGCTCATCAATGTGTAAACGCTATGATCTGATCACTTTGGGTCTCCTCAGACAACAAGGGGATAACATTATATGGCTGAGTGTTCTTAGGACTCACTCATGCAAAACACAATGGAGGAAGTTGTCCCTGCTATGTATTAGTAAACGGTTGTCAGGAAGTATAGTACCTGCTATAGAGTAGCAAACGGTTGTCAGGAAGTGGTACCTGCTATAGAGTAGCAAACGGTTGTCAGGAAGTAGTCCCTGCTATGTTTCCAGGAAGTAGTACCTGCTATGTATTAGTAAACGGTTGTCAGGAAGTAATCCCTCCTATAGAGTAGCAAACGGTTGTCAGGAAGTAGTCCCTGCTATGTTGACAGGAAGTGATCCCTGCTATAGAGTAGCAAACGGTTGTCAAGAAGTAGTCCCTACTATGTTGTCAGGAAGTAATCCCTGCTATAGAGTAGGAAACGGTTGTCAGGAAGCAGTCCCTGTTATGTAGTAGTAAACGGTTGTCAGGAGGTAATACCTGCTATGTTGTCAGGAAGTAATCCCTCCTATTGAGTAGGAAACGGTTGTCAAGAAGTAGTCCCTGCTATGTTGTCAGGAAGTTGTCCCTTCTATGTATTAGTAAACGGTTGTCAGGAAGTAGTCCCTGCTATGCAGTAGTAAACGGTTGTCAGGAAGTAGTCCCTGCTATGTAGCAGTAAACGGTTGTCAGGAGGTTGTTCCTGCTATGCTGTCAGGAAGTAGTCCCTGTTATGTCGTAGTAAACGGTTGTCGGGAAGTAGTACCTGTTATGTTGTCAGGAAGTAGTCCCTGCTATGTTGGCAGGAAGTAGTCCCTGCTATGTACAAGAAAACGGTTGTCAGGAAATAGTACCTGCTATGTTGTCAGGAAGTAGTCCCTGCTATGTAGAAGTAAACGGTTGTCAGGAAGTAGTACCTGCTATGTTGTCAGGAAGTAGTCCCTGCTATGTTGTCAGGATGTATTCACTGCTATGTAGTAGTAAACGGTTGTCAGGCTATGTTGTCAGGAAGTAGTCCCTGCTATGTTGTCAGGAAGTAGTCCCTGCTATGTTGTCAGGAAGTAGTCCCTGCTATGCTATGTAGTAGTAAACGGTTGTCAGGTTGAGTAGTAGTCCCTGCTATGTTGTCAGGTAGTAGTCCCTGCTATGTTGTCGGTTGAAGGATGCTGTCAGGAGGTAGTCCCTGCTATGTTGTCAGGAAGTAGTCCCTGCTATGTTGTAAACAGGAAGTAGTCCCTGCTATGTTGTCAGGAGGTAGTCCCTAGTAGTAAATGTTGTCAGGAAGTAGTCCCTGCTATGTTGTCAGGAAGCAGCCCCTGTATCCAGGAGGTAGTCCCTGCTATGTATGTAGTAGTAAACGGTTGTCAGGAGGTAGTCCCTGCTATGTTGTCAGGAAGTAGCCCCTGCTATGTTGTCACGTTAAATTTAAGTTACGAAATTACTCAGATTTATGCAAACGGATCCCTGCGTTGTCAGGAGGTAGTCCCTGCTATGTTGTCAGGAAGTCGTATCTTTAGTCAACGTGTTAAAGAATGTGCTTATCAGAACTGGCACTATTCTCTTTCAGAGTAATTCTCTCGCATTTTATAATTCTCATAAGTCTTTGCTTAATTGTGAAAATATTTGTTAAACATTAGTTCCCATGAGCATAGACGTGTATTAACTTTATTTAGAAGTGGATATCTGAGTAAGAAAAATGTCTTTACTAATAATTCCTACATTTGTAAACACTGTAATGTAATGCTGAATGAAAGACATGTACTGTATGATTGTGTGTATATTTTGTAACAGAGAGAAAGCGATTCATCCCAAATTGTAGTAGTGGTAACCATAATAATGTTTCAAACCTGTGCCAATCAAATAATAACACCTTTCTGTTAAATCTTGCTAAATTTCTTAAACATGTGTTTGAATGTATAAAACTAAAAGAAAGTAACTCTGTAGAATCTTATGTTATATTGTACATTTGTACTTTGGGTCATATGGCCTTTCTACAAATAAACATCTTCCTCCTCCTCCCTCCTCCTCCCTCCTCCTCCTCCCTCCTCCTTCCTCCTCCTCCTCCCTCCTCCTCCTCCTCCCTCTCCTCCTCCTCCTTCCTCCTCCTCCTCCTCCTCCTCCTCCTCCTCCTCCTCCTTCCTCCTCCTCCTCCTCCCTCCTCCTCCTCCTCCTCCCTCCTTCCTCCTCCTCCTCCTCCTCCTCCTCCTCTCCTCCTCCTCCTCCTCCTCCTCCTCCTCCTCCTCCTCCTCCTCCTCCTCCTCCTCCTCCTCCTCCTCCTCCTCCTCCTCCTCCCTCCTCCTCCTCCTCCTCCTCCTTCCTCCTCCTCCTCCTCCTCCTCCTCCTCCCTCCCTCCTCCTCCTCCTCCTCCTCCTCCTCCTCCTCCTCCTCCTCCTCCTCCTCCTCCTCCTCCTCCTTCCTCCTCCTTCCTCCTCCTCCTCCTCCTCCTCCTCCTCCTCCTTCCTCCTCCTCCTCCTCCTCCTCCCTCCTCCTCCTCCTCCCTCCTCCTCCCTCCTCCTCCTCCTCCTTCCTCCCTCCTCCTCCTTCCTCCTCCTCCTCCTCCTCCTCCTCCTCCTCCTCCTCCTCCTTCCTCCTCCTCCTCCTCCTCCTCCTCCTTCCTCCTCCTCCCTCCTCCTCCTCCTCCCTCCCTCCTCCTCCTCCTCCTCCTCCTCCTCTCCTCCCTCCCTCCTCCTCCCTCCTCCTCCTCCTCCTCCTCCTCCTCCCTCCTCCTCCTCCTCCTCCTCCTCCCTCTCCTCCCTCCCTCCTCCTCCTCCTCCTCCTCCCTCCTCCTCCTCCTCCTCCTCCTCCTTCCTCCTCCTTCCTCCCTCCCTCCTCCTCCCTCCTCCTCCTCCTCCTCCTCCTCCTCCTCCTCCTCCCCTCCTCCTCCTCCTCCTCCTCTCCTCCTCCTCCTCCTCCTCCTCCTCCTCCCTCCTCCTCCTCCTCCTCCTCCTCCTCCCTCCCTCCTCCTCCTCCTCCTCCTCCTCCTCCTCCTCCTCCTCCTCCTCCTCCTTCCTCCTCCTCCTCCTCCTCCTCTCTCCTCCTTCCTCCTCCCTCCTCCTCCTCCTCCTCCTCCTCTCCTCCTCCTCCTCCTCCTCCCTCCTCCTCCTCCTCCTCCTCCTCCTCCTTCCTCCTCCTCCCTCCTCCTCCTCCTCCTCCTTCCTCCTCCCTCCCTCCTCCTCCTTTCCTCCTCCTCCCTCCTCCTCCTCCTCCTTCCTCCTCCTTCCTCCTCCTCCCTCCTCCTCCCTCCTCCTTCCTCCTCCTCCTCCTTCCTCCTCCTCCTCCGTTGTGGTGGAGTAGGAGACGTGGTGATGAGAGGGAAGATGTTGTGGTGGACAAGGAGACGTGGTGATGTGAGGAAAGATGTTGTGGTTGACAAGGATACGTGGTGATGTGAGGGAAGACGTTGTGGTGGACGGGGAGACGTGGTGATGTGAGGGAAGATGTTATGGTGGACAGGGAGATTTGGTGATGACAGGGAAGATGTTATGGTGGAGAAGGAGACGTGGTGATGTGAGGGAAGATGTTGTGGTGAACAGGGAGACGTGGTGCTGTGAGGAAAGATGTTGTGGTGGAGAAGGAGACGTGGTGATGTGGGGAAAGATGTTGTGGTGGACAGGGAGACGTGGTGATGTGAGGGAAGATGTTGTGGTGATGAGGGAGACGTGGTGATGTGGGGCAAGATGTTGTTGTGGACAAGGAGACGTGGTGATGTGAGGGAAGATGTTGTGGTGGACAGGGAGACGTGGTGATGTGAGGGAAGATGTTGTGGTGGACAGGGAGACGTGGTGATGTGAGGGAAGATGTTGTGGTGGACAAGGAGACGTGGTGATGTGAGGGAAGATGTTGTGGTGGACAGGGAGACGTGGTGATGTGAGGGAAGATGTTGTGGTGGACAAGGGAGAGGTGGTGACGTGGGGGAAGATGTTGTGGTGGACAGGGAGACGTGGTGATGTGAGGGAAGATGTTGTGGTGGACAAGGAGACGTGGTGATGTGAGGGAAGATGTTGTGGTGGACCGTAAGACATGCTGATGTGAGGGAAGATGTTGTGGTGGACAAGGAGACGTGGTGATGTGAGGGAAGATGTTGTGGTGAACAGGGAGACGTGGTGATGTGAGGGAAGATGTTGTGGTGGACAGGGAGACGTGGTGATGTGAGGGAAGATGTTGTGGTGGACAAGGAGACGTGGTGATGTGAGGGAAGACGTTGTGGTGAACAGGGAGACCTGGTGATGTGAGGGAAGATGTTGTGGTGGACAGGGCGACGTGGTGATGTGAGGAAAGATGTTGTGGTGGACAAGGAGACGTGGTGATGTGAGGGAAGACGTTGTGGTGAACATGGAGACGTGGTGATGAGAGGGAAGATTTAGTGGTGAACAGAGAAACGTGGTGATGTGAGGGAAGATGTTGTGGTGGACAAGGAGACGTGGTGATGTGATGGAACATGTTGTGGTGGAGAAGGAGACATGGTGATGTGAGGGAAGATGTTGTGGTAAACAGAGAGACGTGGTGATGTGAGGGAAGACGTTGTGGTGGACAGGGAGACGTGATGATGTGAGGGAAGATGTTCCGGTGGCCAGGAAGACGTGGTGATGTGAGGAAACCTGTTGTGGTGGAGTAGGAGACGTGGTGATGTGAGGGAAGATGTTGTGGTGGACAGGGAGACATGGTGATGTGAAGGAAGATTTAGTGGTCAACAGGGAGACGTGGTGATGTGAGGGAAGATGTTGTGGTGGACAGGGAGACGTGGTGATGTGGGTGACAGCGAGACGTGGTGATGTGATTGAACAATATTTTCGAAGAAATCCTTTGTGGCAGGAATGAACTACGTGGCCCCGGACAGCAGTGGGGGGTATGCCAGATGTACTATTGTAACAGACTCCCTGGACGCATACTGTTCTCTGGAAACAAACGGCTCAAAGACACTTTGTTAAACACATTTAATCAAGGACGTAACAGTATTGATGATCTCATATTTGCTACGTGCTGGATGTTTTCGTGCCAAAGGCATGTTTCGGTTGGCCACACGTCAGAATATTGACATCAGCAGATTGTGGGCCCGATACAAATAAACACATCAATTCAAAAGAACGGAGGCAGTTTATACGCCCAAAAACTTGTCCCACTAGATATGGCCTTCACTGTGTCGTACTTGTCCTGCTAGATATGATCTTCACTGTGTCGGACTTTTCCGAATGGATATGATCTTCACTGTGTCGGACTTGTCCTGCTAGATATGGCCTTCACTGTGTCAGTCTTGTCCCACTAGATATGATCTTCACTGTGTCGATCTTGTCCCACTAGATATGATCTTCACTGTGTCGGACTTGTCCCACTAGATATGGCCTTCACTGTGTCTGACTTGTCCCACTAGATATGGTCTTCACTGTGTCGGACTTGTCCCACTAGATATGGACTTCTGTGTTGTACTTGTACCTCCTAGGTGTGGACTTAAGCGTCTTGTAGCTCCTTGGTGTGGACGTTGGTGTCTTGTACCTCCTAGGTGTGGACTTAAGCGTCTTGTACCTCCTAGGTGTGGACTTCAGCGTCTTGTAAATTGTAGGTGTGGACTTCGGTGTCTTCTACCTCCTAGGTGTGGACTTCGGTGTCTTGTATCTTCAGTGTGTCGGACTTGTCCCACTAGATATGGCCTTCACTGTATCGGACTTGTCCCACTAGATATGATCTTCACTGTGTCGGACTTGTCCTGCTAGATATGGTTTTCACTGTCTTGGACTTGTCCCACTAGATATTGCCTTCACTGTGTCGGACTTGTCCCACTAGATATGGTCTTCACTGTGTCGGACTTGTCCCACTAGATATGGTCTTCACTGTGTCGGACTTGTCCTGCTAGATATGGTCTTCACTGTGTCGGACTTGTACTGCTAGATATGGTCTTCACTGTGTCGGACTTGTTTTTCTATATATGAGCTTCAATTTGTCGGACTTGTCCTGCTAGATATGGTCTTCGCTGTATCGGACTTTTCCCACTAGATATGGTCTTCACTGTGTCGGACTTGTCCCTCTAGATATGGCCTTCACTGTGTCGGACTTGTCCCACTAGATATGGTCTTCACTGTGTCGGACTTGTCCTGCTAGATATGGTCTTCACTGTCTTGGACTTGTCCCACTAGATATGGTCTTCAGTGTGTCGGACTTTTCCCACTAGATATAGCCTTCACTGTGTCGGACTTGTCCTGCTAGATATGGCCTTCACTGTGTCAGTCTTGTCCAACTAGATATGATCTTCAGTGTGTCGGACTTGTCCCTCTAGATATGGCCTTCACTGTATCGGACTTGTCCCACTAGATATGATCTTCACTGTGTCGGACTTGTCCTGCTAGATATGGTCTTCACTGTCTTGGACTTGTCCCACTAGATATTGCCTTCACTGTGTCGGACTTTTCCCACTAGATATGGCCTTCACTGTGTCGGACTTGTCCTGCTAGATATGGCCTTCACTGTGTCAGTCTTGTCCAACTAGATATGGCCTTCACTGTATCGGACTTGTCCCACTAGATATGATCTTCACTGTGTCGGACTTGTCCTGCTAGATATGGTCTTCACTGTCTTGGACTTGTCCCACTAGATATTGCCTTCACTGTGTCGGACTTTTCCCACTAGATATAGCCTTCACTGTGTCGGACTTGTCCTGCTAGATATGGCCTTCACTGTATCGGACTTGTCCCACTAGATATGGTCTTCACTGTGTCGGACTTGTACTGCTAGATATGGTCTTCACTGTGTCGGACTTGTTTTTCTATATATGAGCTTCAATTTGTCGGACTTGTCCCACTAGATATGGTCTTCGCTGTGTCGGACTTTTCCTACTAGATGTGAGATTCATTGTATAAGTAGTATCCCGTCAAATATGCACTTCATAGACAGGGCCTGCCAGATACGATCTCCACCTTAATGGACTTGTGGACTTGGTAATATCGGACTTGTTCTGCCTCACAAGGGTTTCATAGTATCTGGCTTCTCCTATCAGATGTGGTTGTCAATAGTTTCGGACTTGGGCTTTTTCCCAGCTGGCCTTGTACTGTCAGATATGGACTTTTGCGTATTGCATTTGCCATGTTACCTTCTCCACCATAACGGATTTGTTGAATGAGTGCTTTGCAAATTCGGACCTGTCCTACCTGACGTGTTCCTCAAAATACCAGACTTGTCCCAGTTGACTTTCTACTTTCTAGGTGTGGACTTTAGCGTCTTGTACCTCCGAGGTGTGGACTTCAGCGTCTTGTAAATTGTAGGTGTGGACTTCGGTGTCTTGTACCTCCGAGGTGTGGACTTCGGCGTCTTGTACGTCCTAGGTGTGGACTTCAGCGTCTTGTACCTCCTAGGTGTGGACTTCAGTGTCTTGTAAATTGTAGGTGTGGACTTCGGTGTCTTGTACCTCCTAGGTGTGGACTTCAGCGTCTTGCACCTCCTAGGTGTGGACTTCAGCGTCTTGCACCTCCTAGGTGTGGACTTCAGCGTCTTGCACCTCCTAGGTGTGGACTTCAGCGTCTTGTAAATTGTAGGTGTGGACTTCGGTGTCTTGTACCTCCTAGGTGTGGACTTCAGCGTCTTGTACCTCCTAGGTGTGGACTTCGGTGTCTTGTACCTCCTAGGTGTGGACTTCAGCGTCTTGTAGCTCCTTGGTGTGGACGTTGGTGTCTTGTACCTCCTAGGTGTGGACTTAAGCGTCTTGTAGCTCCTAGGTGTGGACTTCGGTGTCTTGTGCCTCCTAGGTGTGGACTTAAGCGTCTTGTGGACTTCAGCGTCTTGCACCTCCTAGGTGTGGACTTCAGCGTCTTGCACCTCCTAGGTGTGGACTTCAGCGTCTTGTACCTCCTAGGTGTGGACTTCAGCGTCTTGTAAATTGTAGGTGTGGACTTCGGTGTCTTGTACCTCCTAGGTGTGGACTTCAGCGTCTTGCACCTCCTAGGTGTGGACTTCAGCGTCTTGCACCTCCTAGGTGTGGACTTCAGCGTCTTGTAAATTGTAGGTGTGGACTTCGGCGTCTTGCACCTCCGAGGTGTGGACTTCAGCGTCTTGTAAATTGTACGTGTGGACTTCGGTGTCCTGTACCTCCTAGGAGTGGGTTTCAGCGTCTTCTACATCCTAGGTGTGGACTTCGGTGTCTTGTACCTCCTAGGTGTGGACTTAAGCGTCTTGTAGCTCCTTGGTGTGGACTTCGGTGTCTTGTACCTCCTAGGTGTGGACTTAAGCGTCTTGTACCTCCTAGGTGTGGACTTCGGTGTCTTGTGCCTCCTAGGTGTGGACTTAAGCGTCTTGTACCTCCTAGGTGTGGGCTTAAGCGTCTTGTACCTCCGAGGTGTGGACTTCAGCGTCTTGTAAATTGTAGGTGTGGACTTCAGCGTCTTGTACCTCCTAGGTGTGGACTTCGGCGTCTTGTACGTCCTAGGTGTGGACTTCAGCTTCTTGTAAATTGTAGGTGTGGACTTCGGTGTCTGTACCTCCTAGGAGTGGGTTTCAGCGTCTTCTACCTCCTAGGTGTGGACTTCGGTGTCTTGTACCTCCTAGGTGTGGACTTAAGCGTCTTGTAGCTCCTTGGTGTGGACGTTGGTGTCTTGTACCTCCTAGGTGTGGACTTAAGCGTCTTGTAGCTCCTTGGTGTGGGCTTAAGCGTCTTGTACCTCCTAGGTGTGGACTTAAGCGTCTTGTAAATTGTAGGTGTGGACATCAGCGTCTTGTACCTCCTAGGTGTGGACTTCAGCGTCTTGTAAATTGTAGGTGTGGACTTCGGTGTCTTGTACCTCCTAGGTGTGGACTTCGGCGTCTTGTAAATTGTAGGTGTGGACTTCGGCGTCTTGTAGCTCCTAGGTGTGGACTTCAGCGTCTTGTACCTCCTAGGTGTGGACTTCCGTGTCTTGTAAATTGTAGGTGTGGACTTCGGTGTCTGTACCTCCTAGGAGTGGGTTTCAGCGTCTTCTACCTCCTAGCTGTGGACTTCGGCGTCTTGTACCTCCGAGGTGTGGACTTCAGCGTCTTGTACCTCCTAGGTGTGGACTTCAGCGTTTTGTACCTCCTAGGTTTGGACTTCCGTGTCTTGTAAATTTTAGGTGTGGACTTCGGTGTCTGTACCTCCTAGGAGTGGGTTTCAGCGTCTTCTACCTCCTAGGTGTGGACTTCGGTGTCTTGTACCTCCTAGGTGTGGACTTAAGCGTCTTGTAGCTCCTTGGTGTGGACTTCGGTGTCTTGTACCTCCTAGGTGTGGACTTAAGCGTATTGTACCTCCTAGGTGTGGACTTCAGCGTCTTGTACCTCCTAGGTGTGGACTTCCGTGTCTTGTAAATTTTAGGTGTGGACTTCGGTGTCTGTACCTCCTAGGAGTGGGTTTCAGCGTCTTCTACATCCTAGGTGTGGACTTCGGTGTCTTGTACCTCCTAGGTGTGGACTTAAGCGTCTTGTAGCTCCTTGGTGTGGACTTCGGTGTCTTGTACCTCCTAGGTGTGGACTTAAGCGTATTGTACTTCCTAGGTGTGGATTTCAGCGTCCTGTACCTCCTAGGTGTGGACTGCAGTGTCTTCTACATCCTAGGTATGGACTTCAGTGTCTGTACCTTCTAGATGTGAAGTTCACTGTTGTCTTTCATGTCTTGTTTAATGCAACTGCTATACAGTGGTCGTTGATCAAGCCCGCCAACACTGTGGTGAATTTACATTCTACAATTATCCGAGTGTAATTGCAATGCATGTGTTGAAGAAGGGGAGTTACCCCGCTGGTGGAGTACAATGTATTACCGTATAACCTGGTGTTTCCTCAGACAGACCATTCAGGCTGGTATTGTATTCCGTTATCAAGTTGAAAACTTTATCAAGAAAATACAATGCACAACCGATGACCTGAAGGCCTGTCAGACATGTGTGTTACATGGGGTGTAGAAATAATCGTGGAGGCGTTGCTGCCCGAAAAGGCTGGACAACTTGCTGCATGTCGTGTTAGTGCTTCTCAAGCCGGACTAGACAATTACCCCTCATTGCTGACAGTAAAGGTCGTGATAGATGTCCCCTCAGATGCTCCCATTAGTGCAGCACGTCTGGAGGTATCGGCTCAGATAAGTCAAGATAATTGATGGATTATGCACAACGATGTATTTCGTCCCGTTCAGTTGCTGATGACGGCAGTGGGACTATCCAGTCGTGGGATGTCCCCGAGGACCACCACAGGATCTGGATGACCAGTTATTGACGCTCCCTGCATCAACCCATGCCAGCTCCTGCACCGTCTCCTGAACGCCATATATACAGCGTGGGTAATTATCTAGGATACGTTGTTACGGATAGAAGTTGCCTATTTAATTGAGTTGACACTGAAGACACGTTCAGATGATTCAAGTCCCCACATAGTGCCAGCGTTAATCTGTCCTATCAGACACCGGTGCAGCTATATGCTCCATGCCAGGGGACTGATTATATCACACACACACACACACACACACACACACACACACACACACACACCCTCCAGATAGTATGGAGGTCATGAACAGTTCAGCATGTTAAACTTGCGCTTCGAAACAAGTCAAGCACACGATGTATTACTTAATAGAATCGTTCGCTGTAGTTTGTCTGTTGTGTTTGTTGCTAAGCGAGTGAATATGTGATGCCTTGTTCTGAACGGCTAGGTATACATTCTCTCTCAAAAAAGGGGACGCACTGAGGATTATCTTTGGCAAAGATTCTATAGATTTCACCTAAAATGTTTGAAAGAGCTACATTTACAAATGTTACTTTAAAGCGCCATGTGTTATTCTCAGATCCGTAATGGTAATTTATTTAACGAAATAGACAGGTAGTGTCTTCTCCAGAAATATACTTCATGCGAAAACCTGAGATACAATGATCAACTTGTATTTACCATCCCCAGGACCAATCTCAAATCCTTCGGCCAGAGATCATTCTCATTCTGTGCTCCTTCTCTCTGGAACTGTCTTCCTTTTGATATCAAAACCTCCCCATCTTTAGCTGTCTTCAAGTCCAAACTTAAAATCCATCTCTTCTCTAAGTACTATCCTTGATACCTGCGCTTTGAGCAACCGCAACGGATGGAAAAAAGCACAATATAGATGCACTTATTATTATTATTAATACCAGTTGCCGATATAAGCTGTGGTTACCAGTTGCCGATATCAGCTGTGGATACCAGTTGTTGAAACCAGTTGCTGATATCAGCTGTGGTTAGCAGTTGCCGATATCAGCTGTGGATACCAGTTGTTGAAACCAGTTGCTGAAATCAGCTGTGGATACCAGATACCAGTTGTATCGGCTGTGGTTCCTGTTGTTGATACCAGTTGCAGATATCAGCTGTGGATACCAGTTGTTGAAACCAGTTGCTGATATCAGCTGTGGTTAGCAGTTGCCGATATCAGCTGTGGATACCAGTTGTTGAAACCAGTTGCTGAAATCAGCTGTGGATACCAGTTGCCGACATCAGTTGTGGTTACCAGTTGCCAATATCAGCTGTGGTTTCCAATTGCCGATATCAGCTGTGGATACCAGTTGTTGAAACCAGTTGCTGATATCAGCTGTGGTTAGCAGTTGCCGATATCAGCTGTGGATACCAGTTGTTGAAACCAGTTGCTGAAATCAGCTGTGGATACCAGTTGCCGACATCAGCTGTGGTTACCAGTTGTTGATACCAGTTGCCGATATCAGCTGTGGTTTCCAATTGCCGATTTTAGCTGTGGATGCCAGTTGTTGAAACCAGTTGCTGATATCAGCTGTGGATACCAGTTGTTGATACCAGTTGCCGATATCAGTTGTGGTTACCAGTTGTTGATACCAGTTGCCGATATCAGCTGTGGTTACCAGTTGTTGATACCAGTTGCCGCCATCAGCTGTGGATACCAGTTGTTGATACAAGTTGCCGATATCAGCTGTTACCGATACCGCTTGAATCTGGCTGGTGGGTGAAGCAGGTATATAGCTTGTCGTGAGCTGGCAGTCAGACATCCCAGGTGGTATGTTGGCCCAATTAGTTGGCCCAATTAGTGTTAGCCCTTCCGGTAAAGTAGTTGATCAGTTTCTATTCTTGTAGTAGATCAGCTGCTTGATGAGGCCCGCACCAGCAACACCGTTGTTTTCTATATCTGTTCATCCAAGTATCATCATATCTGCCACTAGTAACAGACTTGCTATACCATTCATAAAGGAACGTTTGGAAGTCATTTACATTCATTATTTCGTATCTGTCAAAGCTTTGGATATAAGCACTATTCAAGATTTGTTTGGCTTTAAGAACTGAACGCATCTGTAGTAGCCTATATTCTGAATTTACACTAACTTCCTGAAACCTAGTAATAACGTTTGCTCCGTTCGCATCAATTGTAATATAAATATACGCTATAAATAGCATCATATCTCAAGAGCCCATATTTATATCCCAACTATTGAAAATGTATAGGGTAGCCATGGTATTAAGTGGACAGACACTACTAAAGGCGCCAAGTAAAGGAATGTCGTGACGAGAGTATACAAGACTATAACGCCCGACCAGCTGTTCCAGACGCCAATGTTCCTGTATCTCCGTGTTCGATGTAACGTCAACGCCAGCGCATGGGATGAGATGCTGCGCAGATGAAGAGCCATTCCCGCCAGGAAGATACCCCTGGCAGCTGATGTCCCGGCGATACCCCAAGCAGACCCCGACATCATACGTGGCGCCACCTACGTCCCCCTGATGGAGATGGTCATTTCACGGGACCCGTGGGCATATCCACTAACAAGGTAACAAGGCCACTACGGTACAATACTGTTTCTTGACTTAGCATGAGAGGACAGGTGATGTGGGGAGTATAGGTGATGGGGAGAATGAATATGGAGGGACGTATGATCGTGATGGGGAGGGTCGATGGGGTGTTCGGGGGTGTGTGTGTGGTGTGGGTGGGGGGGTGTGGGGGGGGTTGGGGGTTGGGGGTTGGGGGTGGTGAGTGAAAGTTATGCGGAAAGTGAAGGGGATGGTGAGAGTTGGTGATTGGGAAGGTAAGTGATGGTAATATGGAGAGTGATGGTTATGGGGGAGGGCGACGGGCGAGGTGGTCTGGGCGACAGGCGATGGGGTCTGGGCGAGGGCGAGGCGACGTGGGAGGGCGAGGGCGAGGGCGAGGGCGAGGGCGAGGGCGAGGGCGAGGGCGAGGGCGAGGGCGAGGGCCTCTGTGGCGACGGGGGGACTCGAGTGGAAGTTATGGGAAGTTGTGAATGAAGCCCCGGACACAATGACTTCAGTTTTAATCATGTGCGATATAACTGTAATTGTTGTCTGGTCCTTAACATAGTGTCCGTGTACTGACAGTCCATGTCAATATACCAAAAGACCGGGCGTTATGCGATACATCTCTATAGTGAGAAGGGGTGTCAGTGAAGATGGACCCTATACCAGGATAAGATGGCAGTTGATGCGAACGTCGTTATTCTCGGATGGTTTAAATCGACTTGTGTAAACGCTCTGTGATCGCACGCCAAACAAACCCGCCTCCCTGCCACGGGGCTAATCACTAATCATGTCTGTGACATTCTTCGGCAGACACTGCTAGCATCGTACACCTTACAGAACATCTATGGGCTTATTGCTGGATCTATACATGCTTACTACATCGGATTTGAAATACACGATCAGATTTAATAGTATAGACGTCGGTTTGAATGTATGTAGACAACGTGTCGGTTTCAAAGGACTGTTGAGTGAGTGAGTTGATTTTAATACACAAACACTGCTGTTTTCAGTAAACGAATGTTAGCAGACTATAATATCGCTGGTGAATTACCAACAACAGAAGGCTTACACTGGGTATCCAGGGTGATAAATCACGTCACGGCCGTATCGACGTTATGTTGTGAGATGAGCTCCCAGAATGCATGATGACAGAAGCATGCGTGTGCCCGCTGTATAGTCTGTGCCCGCTGTATAGTCTACAAAGCTCCCAGAGAATGTTCCATGATGACAGAAAGCTGTATAGTCTACATGCAGAATGTTCCATGATGCCCGCTGTATAGTCTACATAGCTCCCAGAATGTTCCCCAGAATGTTCCATGATGACAGAAGCATGCGTGTGCCCGCTGTATAGTCTACATAGCTCCCAGAATGTTCCATGATGACAGAAGCATGCGTTTGCCCGCTGTATAGTAGCTCCCAGAATGTTCCATGATAGCTGCCCGCCCAGAATGTTCCATGATGACAGAAGCATGCCCGCTGTTTGCCCGCTGTATAGTCTACATGCGTGTTTGCCCGCTGTATAGTCTACATAGCTCCCAGAATGTTCCATGATGACAGAAGCATGCGTTTGCCCGCTGTATAGTCTACATAGCTCCCAGAATGTTCCATGATGACAGAAGCATGCGTTTGCCCGCTGTATAGTCTACATAGCTCCCAGAATGTTCCATGATGACAGAAGCATGCGTTTGCCCGCTGTATAGTCTACATAGCTCCCAGAATGTTCCATGATGACAGAAGCATGCGTGTGCCCGCTGTATAGTCTACATAGCTCCCAGAATGTTCCATGATGACAGAAGCATGCGTGTGCCCGCTGTATAGTCTACATAGCTCCCAGAATGTTCCATGATGACAGAAGCATGCGTTTGCCCGCTGTGTAGTCTAAATAGCTCCCAGAATGTTCCAGGACGTATTGGATGAGTCCATAGCTGTAAGATTCCAGATTAGACCAGACGCACACACAGTCACCTCCACGCTACTGCTTTGATTGGAAGGATATTGAACCTTAATAGAAACAACGTCAACCTTGCTTAACGAATTGAATTGTTACTGTAACAATACTGACATGATTTATGAGCTAATTACATTCGGTTTGAAACCCCAGAAGTGTTCAACGGAGCTGACCTTGTACACGTCAACATGGAGTAAGTGGGCCGAGTTGTACACATACCTCATCACAGGCGACAGGACTGGTCATTGTGAGAACCTCCGGAACGTTACAAACCAGCGCCTTGTATTCCAGTATCTTCTACACCTGTCACCTGATAGCACGCACTGGACATAACCCAGGACCAGTATCTCATATTGTGCAGTTACTGTAAGTCAAACACAGTTTAGGCGTTAATATCGTCATCTGTATCTACGGGTTTGTTGATCATTCACCGACATCACGTCACTCGTGCCACGTATAGAAAATCAATTGTCAAGTTCTTCAACCTACACTTCCCACAATAACGACAAATCTTATGGATAATAAGTACGTATATTTCGTGAGTAGGGCGTTTCCGTACAGATTCGTGAACCCTTTCATGCAGGTTAACGGTAACAGGAATCTGTATAAAAATGGCGCACTTAAAAAATACAAGTAGTTGTTGTCCATACAATTTGTAAATTATTGTACTACCTAACTTCTCAATGCCTCTCAAATAAGTTAAACTTCCCACTTCATTCAAAACATTATCCGTCCTCAATTGTTTAACTGAACTGACACTCAATCACTCTTTCCAAAAAGCTTCTTTCACAATAATAACTTTATGACCATTTAATCCCCAATCTGCAGATTACAAGGAATAGGCAGTCCAGTCACTCAGTCACGCATGCCATTGTCTTCTGACTTGTGTCTTCTGTATGCGGATACACATTGGTTTGTTACAGTGTGAAGTAGTTGTATGCGGGTAGTTTGTTACAGCGCGAAGTAGTTGTATGCGGATAGTTTGTTACAGTGTGAAGTAGTTGTATGCGGATAGTTTGTTACAGTGTGAAGTAGTTGTATGCGGATAGTTTGTTACAGTGTGAAGTAGTTGTATGCGGATAGTTTGTTACAGTGTGAAGTAGTTGTATGCGGATAGTTTGTTACAGTGTGAAGTAGTTGTATGCGGATAGTTTGTTACAGTGTGAAGTAGTTGTATGCGCATAGTTTGTTACAGTGTGAAGTAGTTGTATGCGCATAGTTTGTTACAGTGTGAAGTAGTTGTATGCGGATAGTTTGTTACAGTGTGAAGTAGTTGTATGCGCATAGTTTGTTACAGTGTGAAGTAGTTGTATGTGGATAGTTTGTTAAAGTGTGAAGTAGTTGTATGCGCATAGTTTGTTACAGTGTGAAGTAGTTGTATGCGCATAGTTTGTTACAGTGTGAAGTAGTTGTATGCGGATAGTTTGTTACAGTGTGAAGTAGTTGTATGCGGATAGTTTGTTACAGTGTGAAGTAGTTGTATGAGGATACACACTAGTTTGGTATTACCGGTGAACATTTACTCTTTTCGAGATTCTATCCCATCGGTTTGAAAGCCGTACAGTTTGATACATGACCGTCGTGTTCCTTTCCTCTCATTGTGTTATTCGCCGTCCTCTGTACACACATGCGTACACCCTACACAAAGCGTGGTCACAGTCAAACATCCGCCTCGGTGGACATCAATGACACTGTCTTTCACTCACATCAATAGTGTGATCACTGTACATCTGAAGCTTGTCAGAAAATAAATAGGCTGTTATTCACAATCTCGCTTCCGTTAAGCCAGCGATTACTAATCATTGGATGTACATCAATGTGCTGTTTATATAGGAGATATCATATCACTATATTGTTATGTGATATCCCAGCCCATTACTACTAAATTTAGGAGGTCCTTAATTGCATTGTATCAAGATATATGTACATTAGTATAGAGACCGACTTCGTGGAATGTAGGATTATTTGATAGTTATTGGCAAGAACTGGAATGAATTGCCTAATTTCTGCTTATCTTAAATTTAATGCGTAGAATAATTCAGTGTGAAATCAACAAACACAGAATTACCAATCAGGTTATTGCAAATGGATTACACTGGTACTACAGACACATTAGGAATGGTAATGATAATAACGCTTGTGATTATACCATCCATCTGGGAGCATCACTGGTCCTGCTTCAAGGTAGCCCCAGATGGGAGATCCAGGCTGAAAGTATCATCTCCACACAGCCACTGAGATCAGAGAGGCATACCCGCTTATACGGCCATGCAAAGATTCCACACGTTTCCGTACTATACTTGCTTAATCTGAGTTGTTCTCGATGCTTGTGGACACCCTTGACACTAAAACGTGAAACAATAACATCTCGCACATCACAGCCTACAATCAGATAGGACAGTGGTGTATTCCTAACAACTAAAAACTTATTAAACACATTTCAATGTTATGAACTTCTACTGCATCGTAACATGACAACAGACAAACGTCATCGCCCTTTCCCCAAAGGATGAAATGACAATTTGTGTCATCATATGTATCTATCTAGATACTGATATCATTATACTTTTAGTAACACTACAACAACCTTCCCAGTTTGGTTTGTGGATGTAGTGTGTGTGTAGTACATAATGTCACTTTGTATGGATGCTGATGGTTGTTAATAGTCCAGTACGAAACAAGAACAAAACATGAAATATCGTTCGTACAAGAAAGTAACCCCATAGGCGGTTCCTGAAACTTAAAATATCGAGGAAGGGTTTAGGAAAGTGATTTTGTGTCTGAAAATGTTGCACCGAGGTCCTTGTTTGCCACATTTAATTGAGGTGAAGATGGTCCTTTGAGGGTTCACCAGAGACTGTATGTGATTTGACCGAAGAAACAGAGCAACGTGAAGGACTATTCCCTCTAGTCCACACTGTTGGGCCTGACTGTTTGTGAAGCCATTCATCAGCAATACTTGCTGGATTTCTACCAGTATTGTATTGGTATTACTTTGAGCAGATCCAATGATACTCAAAGGAACAAATCTCCCCCCTCCAAAAAAACCTATCACTTCCTGTTACTATGTCTGCATCTCTAGGATGCCGGAAAAAGGTGTGCTGCGAATTCATCCAGCGTCCTTGACCGTGTGTAGGTGTCGACTCCATAGATTTTCTCCCCACATCCCAAAAGGTAGCGTGTATTTAGTGCTAACTGACAAGTAGTACCTTTTCTCTCATACCCCCCTTGCCAATCAGAGAAATGAGATATTTTCAGGATTATAACGTTGTTAGATGCAACTGGTAACACTTCTATCCTACTTCCAGTATATGCTAGATGGCTTTTGTCGATATTTTCTGTAATTTCTTTCCAACGTAAATCAATCAACAAAAGTTCATTTAATAATAAAGATTTTAAATTTAACATGTCATGTTTTCAGTATGTTTTCGCTGTAAAGTTAGATTTGGATTGACAATAAATTGAAAATGTTCTGAGAGAATAGAACCAGGTGATAACAGATAATTATTTCCCAATCTTCTGCAGTTTTGATTTAGACGTCACCATGGTGTGATCAACTGCAATTACTTCATGGTGCAATGTAAGGATCTCGCCGGTGTCTTGTGCACTCTTTCATAAGGCTTGATGACTTATTTATTGAACTGTATGATATAGGGATTTGCCTTTTGTCATGCAGTAAATTCGCTGAGCTTTACACAAGACAAGTCAACCTCAAAATCTTAATACGTGATGGCATCATTTACGGTAACTGAAACTGTATTGACCTCCGCCATCTGACAGCTGATCAGTGGCCCTTTTGTACATGATACTAACCTCCGCCAGCTGACGACTGGATGATGAGTGGGGTTCACGTACAAGGCATTCACCTCGATATGGACACTGGACATCACGTACGAGGTATTGACATCCGCAAGCTGACGACCATATCGACACTGGACATCACGCACAAGGTATTGACCTCTGCCAGCTGACGTCCAGATGGACACTGGACGTCACGTACAAGGTATTGACCTACGCCAGCTGACGTCCAGATGGACACTGGACGTCACGTACAAGGTATTGACCTCTGCCAGCTGACGTCCAGATAGACACTGGACGTCACGTACAAGGTATTGACCTACGCCAGCTGACGTCCAGATGGACACTGGACGTCACGTACGAGGTATTGACCTACGCCAGCTGACGTCCAGATGGACACTGGACGTCACGTACAAGGTATTGACCTACGCCAGCTGACGTCCAGATGGACACTGGACGTCACGTACAGGGTATTGACCTCTGCCAGCTGACGGCTGGATGGTCACTGGACATGACGGACAAGGTACTGACTTCCACCAGCTGACGGACGGATTGTCACTGGACATCACGTACACGGTTTTGAGCTCCGCCAGCGTTGACGATGCATCCTTTGGAAACTTTAAGAGACTGAAGTTGTGGGAAATGCAGTTACTGTTAAATCAATAAAATCCAGATGTACGACTCTGATATTCCATGTGACTCAGGTCCTCTCCAAGGGGATGAGACGCAAGGTCTGACGCTGAAGGTAGGGACGATCTATCAGCTGCCGGGCTGCTTCCTGAGGCGTATGATACCTGTCTGCTGAGATCTTGGTGGTCTAACGTATCACGATATCATGCACGGGGTCGCTACAGAGGCTCTGTGTCTCCCCTTCATCTCCCCGACCAATTAAAGCTCAAAGTAGAAACTAAGCCGCCAAGCTGAATGTTCATAGCCTACAAAGGACGTGACTTGACTTGTCTTAGACTTTCTCTAAATTTAGGAATTCTTAGCATTATGATATTTTCAACAATAGCGATAGTCAAATTTCGTTAGGTTTTGAGAATTCTTATCGCCGGGGCTAAAGAGAAACACGCCCAGTATTGTAGTGAATGCTAACGGTATTATTGTAGTTTTACAGAGATAAGAGAACTCTTTATGTCTAAGGACATCTGTTTCATGTCAAGTATAACTGTATCCTTTAAGGAATTGGTTTTAGTTCGCCTCGCTCAATGTATGTGTATAGATCGTTTTAAATGTAACGGACACAAGTCTGGAATTGTTTCTGGAGAATGTGATGTGAAAGTGTTGCTTTGGACGTTGCAAATCACATGTGTTATGTACAGGAATGATCCAAATTATTTTCAGCATGTGATATGTTATATGATTTTTCTAGATGCAATTTGAAGATGATGTTATTCTTGCGTTATTATTTCGTGGATGTCCACCAGAATGTGTGATGACAACGAAGATATGTCTGGGCACAAGGAGGGAATGAAGGATATCTACCCACCTGTTTTCACAAGGTATATACTCTAACAAAGGGTCCATCACTATCAGAAGTCTCCAAGCATGTCCAACACCCTTTGTGAAATGTGAACAAGTCTGCAGTATAAACAGAGATAATGGTATTGGAACAATCCATGGCGAGCCTGTGGAGCCTGTGGAGAGTCACATCCACTCCGGCTGTACCTGGAGAGGTGTGGTGCAGGATCTGATGCTTACAAATGACCATGCTATACACACACGGGCAGACTGAACCCAGTCATAATACAGATGTCACTTGACGCCCGCGGCGGAACACAGTACACACTGCAGCTCGGCCCTGGACAAAGACACCACAGGGCCCGGAACGGCCACCTGCAGCAACTACTTGATCTTTACCGACATGACGTTGGCAACAATGGGACCACCCACATTAATGCCTGTCGCTGGCCTAACACTGGGTCTTGTGGGGTCAAGGTTACTCAGTCTCCACTCCATGTAATAATTCATTTTAAAGCTTTCTTTTTTTAATGCTTTATTAATTTAAAAATTGATTGATTGATTTATAAAAAAGAGAAAACAATCTTCATTAAGACAATTCCTGTGTTTGAATCCCGTTAATCATGTCGTGGTTGTTGTGTATTTTGCGCAAATGCATCCCACAATGTGTTTGTAAACATTTGTCATAAAAAATGCACATGAAAAGTGCATGCAGAAAATGTTTTCCACGTAACGCGCGTGCAATGTGTCACATGAGTAGAGACATCTACTATAAAAGGTCAAACCAAATTCATCATTTCATTACAAAACATACATAAGGGCAATTACAGTCTCGTTTACAAGATAAGTGGACAGACTAGAAATCAAAGTAAAAAGCTTGAAAGCAGTGAATTCAGCTTTTGATGGACTTGGTAGATCTAGAAGAAATTATAATTAATATAATTAAATTTCATATTTTGTATCCACAAAAATAGAGTGATCTAATACTCAAACAGATTTAAAATATTTAATGAGATTATCAGGGCTCCTTGCCACAAGGCAGGAGACCTATTGGAATCGTAATGTTTTTATTATTTATTATTCCGCCGTATTTTGTACCAGTCCTACAAAAAGCACCGCAGGAACAGAATCGCATGAAACAAATCACCAAGGTGCCGACAGTGCTGAAGTTGTTTCTGCGAAAATCTCAAGGCTCTAGGCCCAATAGCAAAGGGGAGATAATTCTAAATTAATTCACAATTTTCAATTTCCAAAGCAATAATCTCCGAAACTACAAGTCCGATGACTACCAAATTTCTGGAGCAGGTCTGGAATCTGAGTACCTTCAATTTCAACTGCTGGATCCATGGGGCTACGAGGGCATCGTTTGGCCGCCATATTGGATTTAAGGAAATTTAACGTTTTTGACGGGTAGGCATTTCCGTTCGTCCGTGTGTGTGCATCTGATAGCTGAAGTCCTGGCGATTCCAGAGCACTAATTGTTGTAACGGTAGACCGAAGGACAAGGGAGCTACAGCCTGTCAAAGAGGGAACTCTTTCTTCTCCGGAACTTCTTAAAAGATACATGACCCTGCCACCTCGGCTGTATTTGGAAGATCCGTTCGCCTGTCAAAAACGTTTTCTGGCTCTGTTTTGGACGATTTAAAGCCCTCAAATACGTTTCAAACACCCCTCACTCTGAAACCAACCGTCCGATTTCGACTAAAATTTACCTGTACATGTAGGCTGTTAGTTCTGATCATATCTGCCGATTTCAGTAATGCATCTCCAAACACAACAGAGAGACAAATGATTATATTTTCCACACTACAGTTGCTATCGGTGCACGATGAAAGTTAGCAGTATGTGTCCCAAACGTTTGCTGATGTTCTATGGTGCATGTGGATAGTAACACCGTTTGGTATATATGTTGTTCATGCTTGTTCGAGGTAAATGAAATAGCATGTATCAAATGTACAGTAAATAATAAGAAGAACAAGAAGCTAATTGGAAAGTACAGAAACAATGTGATGATAAAGGCTTACATGTAGAAGCCAGTGGCAATGGATTACATTTAAAAGCCAGTGGGATGTACAGAGTAGGAGAGGTTGGACATGTTTATACAAGTTATCCAGGCAGTTAGGGTTGGTTGATGAGTTCGTCGTATGCTGAGGGGATGAAATAATCTTGATCTCTGTTGATCAGGGGTCGGTGTCGTTTGACGTGGATGTCATAAGTTAATATCCGTTTGGTAAAGCCAGATTATTTGCCAGGATTGTGTATTCAGTCCAGTTGATTTGGTGATTGAGGTTGGTCTGAATGTCTTCTGAGATAGCTGATTTGTTGTCGAATTTGTTTGTTGATGCCTGGTGCTCTTTCACTCTGGGTGTTACCCATCTAACCCTGGACCATATGAATTCAAAGCTAACGAATGACGAAATTCTCATTACTGGCAGTGATATGATCCCTATTAACAGTAACTATTACTACTTTCAACATCTACATCACATGTACAAGTGGCTAGATTGTATCAAACCCAAGGAGCCCTACATTGCTGCTCGCAGATATATTTAAATATATATTTGTTCGAATTACCATACTTCGAGAATTTTGTTTTTGCAATATGTTAACATGTTCGATATTTTCATCACTTTATAATAGTTAATGGAGGTTTTGAAAATTCATTTATTCAACAAGGAGTTAACATTGTTCTTCAGACTTTGAAAGTCTGCCAAAAAGGCAATAAGATATGTGCGAAAAGTATTTTTACTATTTGTTTTTTATGAAAATCATAAACTCCCATGATGAGTCATCTCACAAAGTGAAACTTCACCCATTAAATAAACAGGAGTTACTTCCCTTATCAAGTTGGCCTTGACTTTGACATGTTACAGCAATCTAACAGAAAGGAGCAATGTTGTGAATAAAAGGGGATAAATAGGTAAAAAATGAACAAATCCCTTTTGTAGATCTAAAGAACATGTGTATTGAAACAAGTATGTCTATTCATTACCGATACATTGATAATATAAATTATCAAAAAAAACTCTTCTTCACTCATCAAAGCCATGTGTTTGTTCTAAGTTAGGATATCTAGGCTAGGATCCTTTCGAGAATAGGGGCCCTGGTCTTCGAACAATTTCCGATCAAACCATCACAAATCGTCACAAATATATACATGTAATCCAATATATCGTCCAAAAGTTGGACCTGTGCTGACATGACTACACCGACAACGACGTGTCCAATTGTACAACAGCGTACAGACATGGATCCTGGGGAACGCAAGAAACGCGTTTGGTTCAGCGATGAATCGCGTTTCCCCCTGCAACGACGTCAACACGAACGTTTTGCGCCGGACTGCGTTCGACAGGTGGACATATTTTTAGAAGAAGCGTCCTGGTGTTGGGGAGCCATGTCCTACACGGGGAGATCAGAGCTAATGCTGGTTCAAGGCAATCTTACAGCAAGTCGCTACATCGACCAAATCCTGCAACCTCACCTCCTCCAACTTTTTAACCGCCAGAGGGAGCTGTTTCAACACGACAACGCTCGACCCCACACAGCTCGTGTAACAGGTGCCTATCTCGCCAATGCAAACGTCACTGTCCTTCCCCGGCCTTCCAAATCACTTGATCTAAACCCGATCAAGCATCTATGGGACGAACTTGATCGACGTATCCGGAAACGTCACCATCGTCCCCAGACACGTGCAGTACTTGCCAACGCGTTGCAAACATCCGACGACTTGAGCAATCCCTTCCAAGGCGGTGTCAAGCAGTGACGGCTGCAAGGGGTGGTGTCACCAGGTACTGACCTGAACGCCCCCTTGTGTCCACACATGTTCAGTGAGTAAAATGAATTAATGCTGACAATGACTACGATACATATGTTCATGTGTGTGTCAAATTTCGTTCATCTATCTATGTTCAAGCCTGAACGACTTATGTACACTTAAATACGTTTAATACAATTCCGTAATTTTGGCCTATGCGTATCTTTTATTGCTTGGAAGAGTGTATGTTTGGTCAGTCAGTCAGCCCCTACATGTTACCCTCGTGTTTGCATTTGTTCCTTCCCGCTCGGCGAACTGTGTACACAGAATGTTATATGTTAACATACATTCGGCATATAATACTGCGGTTAGAAATATACAGCGGTTTAATGATCGCTACCTTCCAAATGAAATAATAAAAATAGTAGCAATAACACATAAACACTCACAAACGCCAAATGTGAATCTTAGAGAGAGTGCTAAGATGAAATGTCGACTATGTGATGAACTCCCTGAGACTGTTCAACCATCCTTGGCACAAACAGCATCTTCAACGGCAGGATGACATGGCTCTTTGATTCTATTGCCATCTTCGCCATGGCTTTGACGCCTAAGTGGACCCATATGCAGTCTAAAAAGGATTCTGATAACAAACCTGATCTTGTCCATTTTTATTAAGCCAATGAAATGGTTAATCTTATTGAATTTTCCGTCTCATTTTACAGCAATGTAATTGGCAATATTCAGGAAAGGTTTGATGAGTATGCGGACCGCACATTTGAAATGTCTGGTTTGCATCCTACTGAAGAAGCTAACATCCAAAAGTTTGTGGACAGAACAAAGCCGAGTAACGTAATGTGTCTTTTACGTATTATTTTAACTTTGATTGATTAAAAATCCGTAAAAGGGGTACAGAAGAGCTGGAAACAATGAAGAGCGACGTAGAACTCTTATCAGAGTGTACACTGGGCGTAAGTCAAGTGGGAAATTGCAGATGATTCTGATCAGCATGAAATGCAGACACCATCCCTATCAGAAAATGGATTTTTGGCACATATAGAAGCATATATCGGAAGAGCCAACTGTTACCACTTTAGTTATTGACGGAGTTGTCACTGTTTAAAAAATTAAACCTGCTACTCTCCAAACATTTGGTAAATATGTCATCACATGTCCCTGCAGTTATCAGGAACCGATATCCACATCGTGCTTCATGTTGCTCAAGCTGCAAAACATGGCCATGAAAAGATTATGTTACGAACAGTAGCTGCAGATGTTGTAGTGCTTGCAGTAACGTGGTAAACATGCCGTCCAACCAAGTCATGCAGGCCTTGTACTGCATGTAAAAAACCCAGCTTATCATCCAGGGACACGTTTCACGAAGCGACCATAGCTCTACGACGGCCGTAAGTCTATAGCATAGTCGTAGCGTTACGGTCGCTTAGTGCAACGGGGCCCAAGACATATATTGGGTAAGTCACTTCTTCCACAGCCTTAACTCTAGATACAGCAGGGAAGTGGTAAGTATGTTCCCTAATGGACGAGACTTCACCACGTATCAACGTCTTGTCAGGGGGTGGTCTGTTGTGGCTGCAGAAAGGGGTGTAACAACATATGCAGCTGCAAACAGTCCTTGCTTAAATGCACTGGACTCTCTGGACATTTAACCAAAATATGTGGGTAATTATTTTGGTTAAGGTTTCCCTGTAATGCATTGATGGCCTTTTGAAAGCTAAAACAGTAGCAAGAAAAGGCAAGCATGTATTTACCTTCCGCAAACGCCCTTGAAGACGGTAGTGTGACTTGACCTTCTGGAATCCATGCTTGTCGTGAGAGGCGATCCGCGACTAATGGGATCGGGGGGTCATCCTCGCTGACATTCTTCAAGCACTCCACAGCAATACACACCGATACACACCCTCTTACAGCGAATACACCACGTCTCCTAATGTTTAGGTTAACATTCTACTGTAGGCTTGCCATGGGTATATGTGTGAAGGCTCGTTTGTGTAGCTCGAGGGTGTGTGGGAGGCTGATGTCAAATTTTACACCCATGAAGTTTAGAGTTAGACAACAGTATCGGGTGGTCAGTCTTGCTGACTTGGTTGACATATGACATTTTATCCCATTTGCGTAGATCAATGCTCATGCTGTCGATCATTTAATTGTCTGGTCTTGAGTTGATTTTTACAGGCCGCCGCAATAAAGCAGGAGGAAGCAGAAATATTGCCCAGTGCGGGGCAGACACAACCTTCTGCGCATGCGCAAAATGAAATTATTTTGACTGCCTCCATATCTGAAAATGTTCACTATGCATCAGTCAACGGATATGCAACGTTTTATGCTCTTATCGTTAAATGCACAATTTATCTGCATAGCCGCTCCACTTCCCCACATTCTCTGTAGTCAAGCTCCCCATTGTTTTCGGTGCCCTGGGTTTCGTACCTCCTGATTTCCTGGCTCAGATCAATGTGTCCTGGCTCACCACCCGCAGCAGCGTCATTCCGATACAGGCTTGTTACTGGAACATCTACATACCACGGTTGTTACTGGAACATCTAAAGACACAATGGTTGTTACTGGAACATCTACAGACACAATGGTTGTTACTGGAACATCTACATACCACGGTTGTTACTGGAACATCTAAAGCCACAATGGTTGTTACTGGAACATCTACAGACACAATGGTTGTTACTGGAACATCTAAAGACACAATGGTTGTTACTGGAACATCTACAGACACAATGGTTGTTACTGGAACATCTACATACCACGGTTGTTACTCGAACATCTAAAGACACAATGGTTGTTACTGGAACTTCTACATACCACGGTTGTTACTGGAACATCTAAAGACACAATGGTTGTTACTGGAACATCTACAGACACAATGGTTGTTACTGGAACATCTACAGACACAATGGTTGTTACTGGAACATCTACAGACACAATGGTTGTTACTGGAACATCTACAATGGTTGTTACTGGAACATCACAATGGTTGTTTGGAACATCTACAGAACAATCTGGAACATCTACATACCACGGTTGTTACTCGAACATCTACAGACACAATGGTTGTTACTGGAACTTCTACAGACTCAATGGTTGTTACTGGAACATCTACAGACACAATGGTTGTTACTGGAACATCTACAGACACAATGGTTGTTACTGGAACATCTACATACCACGGTTGTTACTGGAACATCTAAAGCCACAATGGTTGTTACTGGAACATCTACAATGGTTGTTACTGGAACATCTAAAGACACAATGGTTACTGGAACATCTACGGTTGTTACTGGAACATCTACAGACACAATGGTTTGTTACTGGAACATCTACAGACACAATGGTTGTTACTGGAACATCTACAGACACAATGGTTGTTACTGGAACATCTTACAGACACAATGGTTGTTACTGGAACATCTACATCTACAGAACACTAATGGTTGTTACTGGAACATCTACAGACACAATGGTTGTTACTGGAACATCTACAGACACAATGGTTGTTACTGGAACATCTAAAGACACAATGGTTGTTACTGGAACATCTACAGACACAATGGTTGTTACTGGAACATCTACAGACACAATGGTTGTTACTGGAACATCTACAGACACAATGGTTGTTACTGGAACATCTACAGACACAATGGTTGTTACTGGAACATCTACACACCACGGTTGTTACTGGAACATCTACATACCACGGTTGTTATTGGAACATCTACAGACACAATGGTTGTTACTGGAACATCTACATACCACGGTTGTTACTGGAACATCTACAGACACAATGGTTGTTACTGGAACATCTACATACCACGGTTGTTACTGGAACATCTACAGACACAATGGTTGTTACTGGAACATCTACAGACACAATGGTTGTTACTGGAACATCTACAGACACAATGGTTGTTACTGGAACATCTACAGACACAATGGTTGTTACTGGAACATCTACAGACACAATGGTTGTTACTGGAACATCTACAGACACAATGGTTGTTACTGGAACATCTACAGACACAATGGTTGTTACTGGAACATCTACAGACACAATGGTTGTTACTGGAACATCTACAGACACAATGGTTGTTACTGGAACATCTACAGACACAATGGTTGTTACTGGAACATCTACAGACACAATGGTTGTTACTGGAACATCTACAGACACAATGGTTGTTACTGGAACATCTACAGACACAATGGTTGTTACTGGAACATCTACAGACACAATGGTTGTTACTGGAACATCTACAGACACAATGGTTGTTACTGGAACATCTACAGACACAATGGTTGTTACTGGAACATCTACAGACACAATGGTTGTTACTGGAACATCTACAGACACAATGGTTGTTACTGGAACATCTACATGGTTGTTACCACAATGGTTGTTACTGGAACATCTACAGACACAATGGTTGTTATTGGAACATCTACAGACACAATGGTTGTTACTGGAACATCTACAGACTACAATGGTTGTTACTGGAACATCTACAGACACAATGGTTGTTACTGGAACATCTACAGACACAATGGTTGTTACTGGAACATCTACAGACACAATGGTTGTTACTGGAACATCTACAGACACAATGGTTGTTACTGGAACATCTACAGACACAATGGTTGTTACTGGAACATCTACAGACACAATGGTTGTTACTGGAACATCTACAGACACAATGGTTGTTACTGGAACATCTACAGACACAATGGTTGTTACTGGAACATCTACAGACACAATGGTTGTTACTGGAACATCTACAGACACAATGGTTGTTACTGGAACATCTACAGACACAATGGTTGTTACTGGAACATCTACAGACACAATGGTTGTTACTGGAACATCTACAGACACAATGGTTGTTACTGGAACATCTACAGACACAATGGTTGTTACTGGAACATCTACAGACACAATGGTTGTTACTGGAACATCTACAGACACAATGGTTGTTACTGGAACATCTACAGACACAATAGATGTAACAACAACCACTCAATAAGTGTAGCAACAACCGCTCAACAAATGCAACAACTTCGGACCTAATTTGAACAGTTCTGTCTCTAGTCAACTAATTGAAAGCAATTTGCCAAACAACCCCTCTTTAGCAGAAGCTAAGACAATGGGTTTCCACATACACCTAAGTTGTCGAAGCAGCTGTTTATAATTCCGCTGAAACGACATCGATCCAGTGTTGTGATCCACCTGTTGATACTCCCTCTACCAGCCAGCTTGATACCCCACATCACTCTCACTCAGACAGGAATAGATCAACACTAGTCAACACGAGTAGCCTCTCTTCTTCAGAGGTAAGTACCCCCGCATCTTTCCCTGCTCTGATGGGTTAGGTCAAGTGACAGATATTCACGAGTTGAACCTCCTTCAACAAGGCGAAACTTCATTAAGACCAACCGGTCTTTTCTGGTAGCAAGGTCAATCCATTCACATTGTTGGCCTGCACATATAGTTGTGAGTAATGAAACAGCTGATGTATGTATTAATACACGCTGTGCGCCCCCTCACACTTGGCTGTATGTGGACTGCAGACAAGCGTGGGCAACATTGGATACATTGTAAACTGGAGACATAGGTATACCTGTTTTGACAATTTTGTTTTGAAAGTCTATTCAGGAACGCCCGTGTTCAAAACATTATTGTCAAAATGGTAAAGTCACTAAGCTTAGCATAAGATGTATCAGCTCGCTTGGCGGAGGTACCAATGTGCCTCTACCAACCCACACAACAGCAGGAGATCTGAGTAAATAGATATGTTTAGGAGGCCACATATAATCTAAGACTTGTATAATCTGTCAACAAACTTGTTTACGATATATTATTAGGAGCATGCTTACAATCAAGCACACATATGAGAAGAACAGCGGATGAACATGGCATGGATTCATTTCACAAGATACATACTACATGAGACATACGTAATCCAAACGTGATCAAGCTTACAGAATCGGCGTCATTTGACTGCAGCAGTAGAGACACGCACAGGTACTGTATGTCCATGTACCAATAGACGTGTAGGTAGTGCCAAGGGTAATGTTAGCATGTAGTTATGATTCAACACACTACAATATTGTAACGTTTCTTACCTAAAAGAATATACAATCAGTGGCAGATTAAGCTGTACCTGTCGTCCAGGGGACAACTCACTGTACCTGTTGTCCAGGGAACACATCACTGTATCTGTCCTCCGGGGGACACGGGGGACACATCACTGTACCTGTCCTCCGGGGACACATCGCTGTATCGGTCGTCCGGGGGACATCTCACTGTATCTGTCGTCCAGGGAACACATCACTGTATCTGTCCTCCGGGGGACACGTCACTGTACCTGTCGTCCGGGGGACACATCACTGTATCAGTCTTCCGGGGGACACATCACTGTACCTGTCCTCCGGGGGACACATCGCTGTACCGGTCGTCCGGGGGACACATCCCTGTACCTGTCGTCCGGGGGACACCTCACTGTACCTGTCGTCCGGGGGACACGTCATTGTACCTGTCCTCCGGGGGACACATCACTGTACCTGTCCTCCGGGGGACACATCACTGTACCTGTCCTCCGGGGGACACATCGCTGTATCGGTCGTCCGGGGGACACATCACTGTACCTGTCCTCCGGGGGACACGTCACTGTATCTGTCCTCCAGGGACACGTCACTGTATCAGTCGTCCGGGGACACCTCGCTGTATCAGTCTTCCGGGGACAGATCACCGTATCTGTCGTACGGGGACACATCACTGTATCTGTCGTCCGGGGACACATCCCTGTACCTGTCGTCCGGGGGACACGTCATTGTACCTGTCCTCCGGGGGACACATCACTGTACCTGTCCTCCGGGGGACACATCACTGTACCTGTCCTCCGGGGGACACATCGCTGTATCGGTCGTCCGGGGGACACATCACTGTACCTGTCCTCCGGGGGACACGTCACTGTATCTGTCCTCCAGGGGACACGTCACTGTATCAGTCGTCCGGGGGACACCTCGCTGTATCAGTCTTCCGGGGGACAGATCACTGTATCTGTCGTACGGGGGACACATCACTGTATCTGTCGTCCGGGGGACACATCACTGTATCTGTCGTCCGGGGGACACATCACTGTATCTGTCGTCCAGGGGACACCTCACTGTACCTGTCCTCCGGGGGACACCTCACTGTATCAGTCTTCCGGGGGACACCTCACTGTATCTGTCGTCCGGGGGACACCTCATTGTACCTGTCGTCCGGGGGACACTTCACTGTACCTGTCGTATGGGGACACATCACTGTATCAGTCTTCCGGGGGACACCTCGCTGTATCAGTCGTCCGGGGGACACATCGCTGTATCAGTCGTCCGGGGGACACATCACTGTATCAGTCGTCCGGGGGACACGTCACTGTATCAGTCTTCCGGGGGACACCTCACTGTATCTGTCGTCCGGGGGACACGTCACTGTATCAGTCGTCCGGGGGACACATCGCTGTATCTGTCCTCCGGGGGACACATCACTGTATCTGTCGTCCGGGGGACACGTCACTGTATCTGTCGTCCGGGGGACACATCACTGTATCAGTCTTCCGGGGGACACCTCACTGTATCTGTCGTCCGGGGGACACGTCACTGTATCAGTCGTCCGGGGGACACATCACTGTATCTGTCCTCCGGGGGACACCTCACTGTACCGGTCGTCCGGGGGACACATCCCTGTACCTGTCGTCCGGGGGACACCTCACTGTACCTGTCGTCCGGGGGACACGTCATTGTACCTGTCCTCCGGGGGACACATCACTGTACCTGTCCTCCGGGGACACATCGCTGTATCGGTCGTCCGGGGGACACATCACTGTACCTGTCCTCCGGGGGACACGTCACTGTATCTGTCCTCCAGGGGACACGTCACTGTATCAGTCGTCCGGGGGACACCTCGCTGTATCAGTCTTCCGGGGGACAGATCACTGTATCTGTCGTACGGGGGACACATCACTGTATCTGTCGTCCGGGGGACACATCCCTGTACCTGTCGTCCGGGGGACACGTCATTGTACCTGTCCTCCGGGGGACACATCACTGTACCTGTCCTCCGGGGGACACATCACTGTACCTGTCCTCCGGGGGACACATCGCTGTATCGGTCGTCCGGGGGACACATCACTGTACCTGTCCTCCGGGGGACACGTCACTGTATCTGTCCTCCAGGGGACACGTCACTGTATCAGTCGTCCGGGGGACACCTCGCTGTATCAGTCTTCCGGGGGACAGATCACTGTATCTGTCGTACGGGGGACACATCACTGTATCTGTCGTCCGGGGGACACGTCACTGTATCTGTCGTCCGGGGACACATCACTGTATCTGTCGTCCGGGGACACCTCACTGTACCTGTCCTCCGGGGACACCTCACTGTATCAGTCTTCCGGGGGACACCTCACTGTATCTGTCGTCCGGGGGACACCTCATTGTACCTGTCGTCCGGGGGACACTTCACTGTACCTGTCGTATGGGGACACATCACTGTATCAGTCTTCCGGGGGACACCTCGCTGTATCAGTCGTCCGGGGGACACATCGCTGTATCAGTCGTCCGGGGGACACATCACTGTATCAGTCGTCCGGGGGACACGTCACTGTATCTGTCCTCCGGGGGACACATCACTGTACCTGTCGTCCGGGGGACACATCACTGTATCAGTCTTCCGGGGGACACCTCACTGTATCTGTCGTCCGGGGGACACGTAACTGTATCAGTCGTCCGGGGGACACATCACTGTATCTGTCCTCCGGGGGACACATCACTGTATCTGTCGTCCGGGGGACACATCACTGTATCTGTCGTCCGGGGGACACATCACTGTATCAGTCTTCCGGGGGACACCTCACTGTATCTGTCGTCCGGGGGACACGTCACTGTATCAGTCGTCCGGGGGACACATCACTGTATCTGTCCTCCGGGGGACACCTCACTGTATCTGTCGTCCGGGGGACACCTCACTGTATCTGTCGTATGGGGACACATCACTGTATCTGTCGTCCGGGGGACACCTCACTGTACCTGTCGTATGGGGACACATCGCTGTATCTGTTGTCCGGGGGACACATCGCTGTATCTGTCGTCCGGGGGACACATCACTGTATCTGTCGTCCGGGGGACACATCGCTGTATCTGTCGTATGAGGACACATCGCTGTATCTGTCGTCCCGGGGACACAACGCTGTATCTGTGGTCCGGGGGACACATCGCTGTATCTGTCGTATGGGGACACATCGCTGTATCTGTCGTCCCGGGGACACATCGCTGTATCTGTCGTCCGGGGGACACATCGCTGTATCAGTCGTCCGGGGGACACGTCACTGTATCAGTCGTCCGGGGGACACATCACTGTATCTGTCGTCTGGGGGACATCACACTGTACCTGTCGTCCGATGGACACCTCACTGTACCTGTCGTCCGTACCTTTTCCAGCTACTACATTGATCTCATTTACTGATTGTACTGACGCTAATATTGTTATTGAGCACCTTAGTGATGCTGTCTTGACAAGTTATATCACTGAATGAATCATGCCAAATAAATGAGTTTATGAGAAAAGTTTGGTGAGAATGATACCCTGCCAGTTGCTGGTATTTCAGGAATGTATATGCAGTACGTTTGACTTGACAAGAATGTATGATAAACCGCTGTAGATACAGATAACGGTATTAACGCCTTGCACTTGATTGCATTACTCTCTGACCAGCACAAGGCCACATGCTGGTCCCGGATTATGCCTGATGCTCGTTATCAATGTGACTATTTGCATGTTTAAGATAGAACAACACGGTCGTTTAGTTTGCAACATTCATAGATATTAATCCCAAACAACGCACTGAAGTATTTGTTAAACTTCGTTCATCTTCTCCATGTTAATGCAACAACCATTTTAAAACTGGGCATTAATTAGTACATGATTAATGGTATTATAGAACCGTGGTCTGACCCCCCCCGCATTGTTCCCCGTGTAGTTCCGGACGAGAGTGTATCAGTTCTACAAACACCAGTAACAGGAAACGCATCAACCTAATCACATAATGATGCAGATTCACAGTGTATGAACTGCATGCTGCAGCACCTGAGCAAGTTTATGATAGAGCTACAGTATGTGTATATATTCACCTCTTGAAATCGTTACTAAAATGATATTTCGAAACCCCGTTAAATATGTTTCGAGTTGTGGATGTTTTTGATTTGCCCATTGTCGTACCCGTACTAAAGCCTGGCCATGATCGCTGTGATCCCTCACATTATTGGCGTATTTTATCGCCTTGGTGCATCGAAAAGTTGTTTTTGCAAAAATCTAACTTGCCTGGGAGAGACGAGTATGTCTCAGCTGAGTACTGCGTCCCCCAACACAGTATTGTCTCTGTCACGATGTGTTATACTAAAACAACTGGCCTCCATCGATTTTAAAAGGGTCTTCATTCGTGGATGATGTTAAAATGTCATGGCGAAGTAAGTATGATGAATATTGTCGAAATGCACCGTAAGTAAATCCATAAATGGACATAAGAAATATACACATGTTGTAGAACATGTCACTTAGTGAGCAAGGTGTCAGTCCAATTACATTCCTGACAGGCCTAGGTCACTGGTATATTTGTTATCAATATCTAACTACATATAAGATATTTCAGTAATACATGCTCGAAGGCACTTTACTTTTCGAAAGATGTTTAAATTCTATTTGGGAAGGGGATCAGGGACAAGGAGGTCAGGGGCATGAAAAAGTAATATAAACCATTTGCATAGTAAGATACTGTAAGAGGAAACTGATCCCTAAAGTAACTTTCCACATAGCTAGTAAAACCACTTAACATTGTACATATCCAGAACAATCTCATCCAGTCATTGTGATTAATACTCTTCATGAAGACACGTACCACAAAAACCTTCCATTTTCCACCCTGTTGCAACAATTATCTCCACATTCTGTCATCCCTTCCAGTTGGTAAAATCAAAGATATTTCTTACTTTAACAGAAGTAAAGAAATCAGACGTCACTCAGCTGATATATCAGCAGGAGTTGGACATCTTCGAAGCTATCTCTTCCACCTGTGGTCACTTTACTCTCTGGGAAAATATGCTGCCTGGTGGGATATTTGGTTTAAATGAAGCCTGTAAGCATGGAGTGTGTACTACACATCCTTCGTAGATAGACAGAAACACAGCATCTGTCAAATTACAGCAGCTATCAGATATCCGTACAGATTTAAAGAGAACATGGCTTACTGGCCATTCGCAGTATACACACGTGTGCATGTGTATTATATTTGTGTGCATTATGGTGAGCTATTCAGTCAGGTATATGGTGCGGATAGACGTAACGTGCCATTTTAATATTGTAATATTGTGTGACTGTTTAGAATATATTGATTTAATTGATAAATTGTAATATTTCAGATAATATCGATTGGCAGTGTTTAGTTAATAACTTAGACTGTTAGTGATCATGCTCTCAAAAGAGACTTGAGTAGGGTAAAATAACTGCCGTACTGAGAGGGTACATAAGACCAAATCCTTCAAAGTAATTTCATTATTTCACAGTTTTAATCGTCGAATATTTGCTGAATTACGTTTTTTCTTTCAAGACTTGCGAACAAACGCCAGTAGCCCGAGACTTGTTCCTGGAATCATGGAAGTAGAAGATGTCCCCGAGGACCCTGGTGCTATCTCTGGCTGCTTGCGATCCATAACAAGGTTCTTAACTTGAAAGGCGTTTGCACCCTTTGTCAATCATTTAAAGATTCATATATTATATATATACTTTAGTGCACGTTTCATGCAATGTAAAGTCACACTATGGCTGAAATTTTGCCCACATGACTTAAAACTCTCTTAGCCATTTGATTGATAATCCGTACAAGAAGCCAAACATTTTGTACCAAAGTTTCCACACATGTATCATCAAGGTACATTGCATGTATGTATATGTCCACCTCCCTGCTCCCCGGGGATGTAAACACATACACTTGACCGTACGCTAGATGAGGCAACGAAACCAATGGCAGCATTCATGTAGGTCATGCACCAGAACTAGGTTCCCATTTCGGAGTTTCCATCTAAATGCACCAAGGGGATAGCCGAGGTCAGCACACTGTGATATGTATCTATCCTCGGGGGAATGGTAAACACATAGCTTCCAATATTCAACTGATTCAGTGGTGATTGTTTATCCATAACTGATTGTAGATATAGTCGTTGTTTCAGTTAGGGACCATTATTTTAGCCCGATGTGTGACGAGATGAAAGGAGATCGCTATCAGGTAGACAACAGACAGAGTCTTTACACGGTCGCTGTCCTTTCACGAACTCACACACACAACACACATACACATATTACACAACAAATAGTGTCAATATTGATTCCCATGGTCAGTGCCATGTAAAGTATTGTTATTTACCAAATACATACTCATGTATATATAGTGCCGGAGTTGACTTTAGTGATAGTTGTTACATTGTATTTTCAATTTCGAACAATTTTGGTTAAATTCACGACACATTTTCATATGTTTAGCAGAATATGCTCTACTGGTAGTTTCTCTGTTTATAGCAGAATATGTTCTATTGGTAGTTTCTCCAAACTGAAAGGTTTACCGTCAACTTTACATGGCTGCCCCACCTCGACGTGTCGTCACATGGCTGCCCTACCTCGACGTGTCGTCACATGGCTGCCCTACCGCGACGTGTCGTCACATGGCTGCCTTACCTCGACGTGTCGTCACATGGCTGCCCTACCTCGACGTAACGTCACATGGCTGTTCTACCTCGACGTGTCGTCACATGGCTGCCTTACCTCGACGTGTCGCCACATGGCTGCCCTACCTCGACGTGTCGTCACATGGCTGCCCTACCTCGACGTGTCGTCACATGGCTGACCCACCTCGACGTGTCGTCACATGGCTGCCTTACCTCGACGTGTCGCCACATGGCTGCCTTACCTCGACGTGTCGTCACATGGCTGCCCTACCTCGACGTGTCGTCACATGGCTGACCCACCTCGACGTGTCGTCACATGGCTGCCTTACCTCGACGTGTCGTCACATGGCTTTCCTACCTCGACGTGACGTCACATGGCTGCCAAACCTCGACGTGACGTCACATGGCTGCCCCACCTCGACGTGTCGTCACATGGCTGCCTTACCTCGACGTGTCGTCACATGGCTTTCCTACTTCGACGTAACGTCACATGACTGCCTTACCTCGACGTGTCGTCACATTGCTTTCCTACCTCGACGTGACGTCACATGGCTGCCCCACCTCGACGTGACGTCACATGGCTGTCCCACCTCGACGTGACGTCACATGACTGCCCCACCTCGACGTGACGTCACATGGCTGCCCCACCTCGACATGACGTCACATGGCTGCCCTACCTCGACGTGTTGTCACATGGCTGCCTTACCTCGACGTGTCGTCACATTCGGGGAATTACTTCTGTGAAAGTGTATTTGACTGGAAGTCTGTCTTGCAAACCGTGTCCACATTTAACTGCTTGGTTGATATCAAAAAGCAACAACTCACAGTTGAATCGTGCCGTATCTTGCCCGATCTTACGTCAATGTTAAGCGGCCTCCATTGACAGAAAAATGAATGAATGTCTTAATCTGCCTCTGTTGAGACAACCTGCTGAACAGTGAACACCCGCCTGTGAGTCTTCCATCAACAGTGTGTTGGTCTATATATTGACTGAAGGTATGCCTGTATTGTGTATTGGATCAAACGCCTTAATGGTGATGGACCTCGTGATCCACCGCCGTAACAAGTGCCACATTCTCTATAACCACTTGAAAACCTAACGTTTATGTACATACATACTCAGCTCTAAAATACCATTGCTTTATGAGGCTATCGGCAAATGAAGAATCTCATCGTTTCCGCTGATGGCGGACATATAAATCTGCTTAATGCTAAAGACAACATGTATGACGTAAACACGGATGTTATGACGGGTAGTTTGTTCTCCCTCGGCTTCAATGGTGAGTTGAGTTGGGCTTTACGTCACATCAGCATTATTCCAGCCATATAGTGACGAGATCGATGGATGATGGGCAAATTCAGGCAATGACTCTAAAGGTAACAACCAAATAAATATTGAAAGAATCACTATAATCCAACTATTAACAGTGCAAGCATAGATTATAACACAGACAAATTGCTGTTGCTGAAAATCGCAAAAACAAGTGATGGTTGAATGCTATACAGTCATGGGATAATCACTAACTGGCCAGTTGCTGAACATACTGTCCCAATAGGACATAATCCAAGCAATGGTACGAAGCACAGGCCATGTGTTATATCGTGAGATGAAATGGCATCCTGGCCGAGCCAATCGCTAATATTTTATAAATAAGACACATGTGACTTTATTCCGCTACTTGGAGTGACCTGTGATATAGCATACATAACCTTTCGTCTTGCAATATCACCGGCACTTCTAACCCACTCACCCATCGCGGCGTCCACACAAAATGGAAGTCTGGCATCTGAGAATGTGTAATCTCAAATGAAACATATCTGACCACTTTCTAAACGGCATTATGTATTCATAGCTTCGGCATTGGGAGCCGTGCCAATCTACTCTTGTCACAAATTACTACTTTAGACTACTAGCTGACAGTAGTTGTTGAGTGGAAGCCGCGGTTGTTGAGTGGGTTGGATCTGTACTCGCCTCCCTGTGTGGGTTCAAATCCCGGATGGAACTCCATCTGAAAATTAATGTGTTCCTTTCCCTGATCACTATCACGCCATCTCCTTGTCAAGTTGTTATGGCGAGGAATGCATGTTCAGTAATCAACTGTCTAACGCCTTATTTCCCAACTGTAATATGAACGTAATTATTGATTCAAATCATTATTTTAGAGACGTCCAGCACGTTTGACATATTTGAAATATGTTGCATGCGGGGTTCTTGTCCGCAGTGCTATTGGGTCTATAATTTCTCATAGTGTTATAATCCCGTGAAGATCCGGGTTAGAATTGATCTTCAGTAACCCATGCTTGTGAGAGGCGATTAACGATCGGGTGGTCAGGCTGGCTGCCTTAGTTGACACATGTCATTGTATCCCAATTGCGTAGATCGATGGTCATGCTGGTGATCATTGGATTGTATTTTCCAGACTAGATTATTTTCAGAGCGCCGCCATATAGCTGGAATATTGTTGAGTGTAGCATTAAACTACACTCACTCACTCACACATTGTGTTATCACGGGTTGTGCTGCAGGTCCAGTGTTCCCAACTGGCTGTATCTGACGTTCTGACCAAACAATCTGGTCTGTGTTGGAGGTGTCAGTAACAACGGAGTCGCCAGTGACGACGCAGTAGTAAAGCCTGCACAACCAGGGTGGTTCTGGGAAATCATCACTTCACTGTACACAAGACATGAATCACGAACATAACAAGATAAACAGACCTTGATACAGTTACTAACACTTTGCAGATACATAAAGTAGCCAGTTTACGGGAAATTTGGAAACGTTTCCATTATTGGCCCACTACCTGTAAATAGCTCAGAATGTACTGCATTTAGTCATTGACTCTCTCTGGTAAATATCGAGGAATGGGATACCCCTTTTAGCGAACGCATGGTGTCGACACTGATGTTCTGTGATCCAGCTATTTTTCCCATTACGTCAAACGGAATGTGTTTCTGGAGATATTCAAGAGTGGTTATTCTATTGCACTGACGACCTGTACTGTGAAACACCCCGGGCTATATACCTACATGTCTTCTGTTGTCAGGGGTCACGTGGGTTGTAGTCAGGTTGGCATGTCGGCTAGTCAGGTGTGCGTGTCACTTGGATTAGAGTCAGGTGTGCGTGTCATGTGGGCTGTAATCAGGTGGGCGTGTCATGTGAGCAGTAGTCAGCTTTGCGTGTCATGAGGGTTGTAGTCAGGTGGGCGTGTCATGTTGGCTGTAGTCAGGTGTGCGTGTCACGTGGATTAGAGTCAGGTGGGCGTGTCATGTGGGCTGTAATCAGGTGGGCGTGTCATGTGAGCAGTAGTCAGCTTGGCGTGTCATGAGGGTTGTAGTCAGGTGGGCGTGTCATGAGGGTTGTAGTCTGGTGGGCGTGTCATGTGGGCTGTAATCAGGTCGGCGTGTCATGTGGGCTGTAGTCAGGTGGGCGTGTCATGTGGGCTGTAGTCAGGGGGCGTGTCATGTGGGCTGTAGTCATGTGGGCGTGTCATGTGGGCTGTAGTCAGGTGGGCATGTCATGTGGGCTGTAGTCAGGTGGGCGTGTCAGGTGGGCTATAGTAAGGTGGGCGTGTCACGTGGATTAGAAAAAGGTGGGCGTGTCATGTGAGCAGTAGTCAGCTTGGCGTATCATGAGGGTTGTAGTCAGGTGGGCGTGTCATGTGGGCTGAAGTCAGGTGGGCGTGTCACGTGGATTAGAATCAGGTGGGCGCGTCATGTGGGCAGTAGTCAGGTGGGCATGTCATGTGGGCTGTAGTCCGATGGGCTTGTCATGTGAGCAGAAGTGAGCTTGGCGTGTCAGGAGGGTTGTAGTCAGTCGGGCGTGTCATGTGGGCTGTAGTCAGGTTGCGGTGTCATTTGGGCTGTAGTCAGGTGGGTGTGTCACGTGGATTAGAGTCAGGTAGACGTGTCATGAGGGCTGTTGTCAGGTGGGCGTGTCATGTGGGCTGTAGTCAGGTGGGCGTGTCATGTGGGCAGTAGTCAGGTGGGCGTGTCATGTGGGCTGTAGTCAGGTGGGCGTGTCATGTGAGCTGTAGTCAGGCGGGCTTGTCATGTGGATTAGAGTGAGGTGGACGTGTCATGTGGGCTGTAGTCAGGTGGGCGTGCCATGTGGACTGTAGTCAGGTGGGCGTGTCATGTTGGCTGGAGTCAGGGAGGCGTGTCATGTGGGCAGTAGTCAGGTTGCGGTGTCATGTGGGCTTTAGTCAGGTGGGTGTGTCACGTGGATTAGAGTCAGGTGGGCGTGTCATGAGGGCTGTTGTCAGGTGGGCGGATAATGTGGGCTGTAGTCAGGTGGGCGTGTCATGTGGGCTGTAGTCAGGTGGGCGTGTCATGTGGACTGTAGTCATGTGGGCGTGTCATGAGGGCTGTAGTCAGGTGGGCGTGTCATGTTGGCTCTAGTCAGGTGGGCGTGTCATGTGGGCGTGTCATGTGGGCTGTAGTCAGGTGTAGTCAGGTGGGCGTGTCATGAGGGCTGTAGTCAGGTGGGCGTGTCATGTGGGCTGTAGTCAGGTGGGCGTGTCATGTGGGCTGTAGTCAGGTGGGCGTGTCATGTGGGCTGTAGTCAAGTGGGCGTGCCATGCCGGCTGTAGTCAGGTGCTCGTGTCATGTGGGTTGTAGTCAGTTGGGCGTGTCGGCTAGAGTCAAGTGGGCCTGTCTTGATTTGAAGTTCATTTCTTTTTTTCCGACCGTCATATGTATATTGGCAAAAAAAGATTCACACAAGTAATCCATTCTTGTTTACCCTCGCTGCGATATGTTTTTATGTCTCAAGGATGATAAACAGGGGAGTTCTATAAGTGGACATCCTAGGTTAGTAAAGGGATCATAAATATTGGCAATAATTACCTACGTACTAGTGAACATCTTCGTCTCTCTCATCTGTGGAACATCTACACTGGAATTGCTTGCTACAGAGATCAACAAATTGATGGCTTTGATGAAAATAACGCTGTAGACGAAGATGTTTAAAATATATCCAATTCGTAGATAATGGCCTTTATCGCAGTGGCTAGGTATTGATTATTTGTCTGTTCAAAGTAGAGAATTTGCTCAGAAGTTGCCTTGTCATCCAGACAATATCATCAGATTGCCAGTTTATTGTCAGAGATATGACTACACATAATAACACCAAAAACATGATGATAAGAAACAACGAAATATCAAGTCGGAAGCAGATTAATGAATTGTAAATGCTGGCTGCCGTCGCCCCTAGTGGGGAAACGCTACAAGGGTTGGAAGGAAGACAAAAAACATTATTTCTCAAGAAAAAGCCCAACTCACCGATTCTTCAACAACAATATAATTTTCCACATTACGTGCACTTTTTTCAACATTCACCCACATATATCCTTACTTTGTTTGTACATTGAACCTGTAGCTTCACTGTTACTGATGAATACAGTTTCTACCTCTCTTTACTGGAGTCAAACAGAAATATATGCCATATCATTTTTGTTTCTCATATCGAAATATTGTAACATGGAAACCCAGTGATGGCAGTGGTGTTTCCATCACAAATAAAGCGATGGTAAATTGGCATTTCAATCAATCAATCTCTATGTCGTACTGAAGAGGCCACAGGCCTTAGTGCTATACAACAGTGCTATACAACATTGCATTGTGATTAAACATGGCAAGATTTTGTAATATAATTATATGTTAACTGCTTGTAAGAGAAGAGAATTTTATAATACTTGGATGGACAAAGTAATACCTTAAATATATATACAACGTATCGATTAATACGATGGACAGATGAGAAGAAAGCGATACTCGTCTTCAATTTCATTCAAATTACAAAGTGTACATATTTCATCTTTTTTATATTAATCATTTTCATATCTGCCGCTTTCAATCAATAAATCAGTATATACTGAAGTATACTTCATTGAACAGATCATTTTTAAATTTTGAATAATACAAAAATTTACTTGACAAAGATATTTTCTCACATCATATTTGAAGATATATGTTTTTAAGTGTTATAGTTAACGACTGCATGAATGATGTATGAGATTCTACATATTGTGCATTCCAAACGTTTCCGAAGCCATCTGCCAAATTCACCGTAAACCATTGCGTTAACTGTATTCAATTTGACACTAAGATATTTCTGCGTGCACACAAATGTATTTTTCCATTTGATGAAAGTCTACCAATCCCCAGATCAAAATAAGGTTTTTGTTGCATCAACAAACTTAAAAAAGGGGTTGTAATTTGATTCTCCAAGAGTACTTATTGTCTTCATAATACCCATAAGCGCTTTTTGGGCTTGGAGCGAAGCATATTTGACATGCATGGTCCAAGACAAACCATTGGTAAAATACAATCCCAGATATTTATATAGCTAACACAGTCTAGATGTATACCCTTAAGTAATCACTTTTCTTTTCTAGAAATTTTACATTACTTCTTAAAGACACCGATTTTTGTTTTCTGTCTATTTACTGTCAATTTCCATTTATGGCAGTATTGTTCATTTATTTGATTTTGGAGGTCACTAACGGTGCTTGAAAACATCTCAACGTCGTCTGCCAACAACCGAAGGAAAAATTTGACTATTTCTGGATGAGGTTGTATACCAATTGAACAATTAGTTTCGATTTGAACAGCAAGCTGATTGATGAAGAACGAAAACAGGAATGGACTAAGTATACATCCTTGCCCTACACCAAGTTGTAATTCGAACGTTTCCGAAAATTCTTGATTATTTTTAACACATGCCTTCACGTTCTCATACATATTAGACAGAAGTTACTCATTTTGTTACTAAGACCACGGCATTAAAATAAGGACAAAATGTTGTTTCATTGAACCGAACCAAAGGCCTTCGCACAATCTGCAAATAGGGCATAGACCATTCCTCCTTTTGAATTCAAATATCTTCGCATTATTCTTTGTAATACTAACATGTTGTCAACAGTGCTATGAGCCTATATCCATGTCTAAATCCAGCTTGCGATTCATTATCTTATCCATTGTATTTACAAGCAGGAAGGTTTCATATAATCTTAACAAATAAATTGTCCAGGACTTCAAGTACTGTTGGCAGCAACGCTCCTACACTGACTAATACATGTCTCGATATTGTATACTATACTATTCATCTGCTAGAACTGAAAGGTTTTCCACTTCTAGTGGTGTGAGACAGGGTTGCATGTTAAGCCCAGCTATATTTATCTTTTTCATAAATGAACTTGTAACAGAAGTACATAATGAGTGTAGTTATGGTGTACTTGTGACACGGGATATTGTTGATTTAATGTTACTTCCTTTTGCTGATGATGTTGTCAAGTTTTCATATACTGTTAATGGCCTGCAGAAACAATTAAATGTACTGTCTCCCTTTTCCGATAAATGGGGTTTAGAAGTCAACTTTCAAAAAACAAATGTCATTGTATTCAGAAGTGGAGGCAAAATTGCTAAACATGAACACTGGGTATATGACAATGTTCCCTTACAAATTAAGACATATTATAAGTATTTAGGACTAGTTATATCTTCTAGAGTATCATGGTCAGAATCTTGTAAACAATTAGCATGTCAAGCATCTAAAGCTGTTATTTCAGTATATACATTTTAAAAAAACTTGTAAATGTTCCATTTTCTACAGCATGTTCTATTTTTGATGGTAACATTGTACCGATTTTGTTATATGGTGCAGATATAAGGGGCACAAAATATAATGAGGCAATAGAAAAAGTCCAATCATCTAATTTTAAACGCGTTTTACGGGTTGGGATGTTTGCTTCAAATAAGGCCATTTTAGGCGATACAGGGCGTTATCCTCTTCATTCTCGGCCAAGTTAGTGTGGTTAAATATTGGTGTAAATTACTAAAGATGGAACGACAACGATATACTTATCAATGCTATAATTGATTAAAAACTCTTGATGATAATGGTTAGACCAGTTGTAATTGGGTTTCAAATATTAGATTCTTTTGTTTGGATTGCGCAAGACTTTGGTGACGAAGAGTTATTTCTATTTTTATTAAAATAAAGATTACAAGATATGTATTATCAAAACTGGCACAATAGTATTTCATCTTCATCCTTTTTATGTCATTATAATTCGATTAAGTCTGCTATAGAACCAGAGAAATATTTGACATCATTAGAAAATAAGCATTTGATAAGAGCTATGTGTAAATTTATACTTTCCCTACACAATATTAATGTCAATTTTTCTAGAATGCATGAACAGGACTATATTGATCAAATTAAATGTGCAAACTGTAAATTGGGTTTTATTGAAGATGAATTCCATGTATATTAGTTTGTGATAAATATAAAGATCCGAGTGAGAAATATCTTCCACATATTAAACATGTCCATAAAAACAATATGTTAATGGTAAATTTATTAAACTCTCACAATCCTCTTGTTATACATGCAGTTGCAACATTGTTAAAACATATATTTATTGCTAGATAATTACTTCAATTTGTGCTCACGTGACATTAAATACATTATATATTAATTGTAAAATGGGCCATAAGGCCGTATATTACCGAATAAAGTGTCTGTCTGGCTGTCTGTTTGACTAATACATGTCTCGATATTCGTCTAAGTACATAAGTGTTCATAATATTAACAACAATTAATGCTAGTGCTAATTTTGATGTAATATTGTAATAATGTTGTTTGAATGTACTTCATGAACTCCTCATTCATGGACCCATGCTGGAATAACAGAACGAATCAACTCCAACACTCAAGTAAACACGGATATAGACATGCTATAGATTCTATGAGTTGCCCTTCTCAAGGGAGCCGTATGATCACGTCGAAATTTAATCGTAAACATTGCAATACCTATCGAATGTGTTGTTTAATTACCAATCAGGTACTCAAATTAATAAATCCTCGACTGTTGATGAGCATAATGCATAATGTAAATATCCCACTGTTACTAACACAACATTACACTGGTATAGCGTGTAGGACAACGTGAAAGACATAAATAGAGATTATTACACGAGAAAGTGTGTCATACGAATTATACGAAACGAGTGTGAAATTTTGTATTGCCCGAGCGAGAGCACGAGTTTTGCTCGAGTTTCGTATAGGTCGTATGACACACTTGTTAGAGTGTAATTATTATTCATTTATTCATGTACGTTTGTGAGATAAAAGGTAAGCAAGTGTGACGGCCCTCTTCATTGACGTCAAGTTCAGTTGTTTAATGACGTCACAGACGACGAAATACAGAAACAATGGCTGCTAGGCAAAAGTGATATGTGCACATATGATATAATTATATGACACTGATGTTGTTTCATGATATGGGTGATACATTGTGTATATTTCATGTCATAAGGTCATTACAACAAGATCTCGTGCCATATGTGTGACGTCAGTATGTTATCACTTCATTCTGATGTCCTATCAAGTGTAGCACAAGAGTGGTTGTAAGCTTTGTACTAGTTTACTTAAACCGATATTGTATGTATCGTACATTATGCAGTGATTCAGCTGCCCCCTGTCCCCCAACTATGATGGCCGACAGATATCAGCATTTGCTAGTGTTGTTCATGCTCGTTACAGACAAATAAAGGAACTCCGTCTTCTAAATATTTGCCTGGTACATGGCCAGACCCTGCGACGTATACAGTGATGTGAACGGATGTGGCACACAAATGTGCCATGGTATGCAACACACAAATAACACTATTATGTTTGGTGCACCGTTAAACAAACACACCAGTCATGAAAAAAGATTTTGTATCACTCAGGGAATCATGCCCCTTAAGGTATCTTCACTTCCATTCATTGTTGAACACGACGATGATACTACCATTATCTTCCCACAGAGGTTACTTGTCATATCGTCCTACGAACCTCTGTTCTAATACGGCCCTTTCATGGTGCGAGTGTTTAGGATTCGTGATTGGTTGCAATCAGATTTAGTTATGCAATCAGCGACGTTGTTTCGAAAGTGATCATTCGCAAGGTCTCGGTAATTCCCATATGCTTCGGGAAAACTAGAATCTCTTCCCCTGCGCGATGCGCAAACGTTTCTTCGTGACAACTCCGTCATGTAATAGCGGATCAATGGCGTCTCCATCGGCCTCGTTGACAACGGACAAGCTAACCATTAAATGTTTCGTGTGTCACATCAACACAATTCCCCGGCAGAGGAGGAATATTTGTGGCCCCACATTTGCTTGTATTAGTCAAGTTGAATCTAAGTCGATGTAACACGTGTTCTGATTGGATAGAAAGAAGGGAGATAATTCGTGTTGTGATTTTTTGCCGCTAGGGAATTTTACGAGGACCGGGGAATATGGCCGTATAAGATGAGAGGTTCGTAGGAAGATATGACAAGTACCCTCTGTGGGAAGAGAATGTGATACTACAAAACAAATGTTGTTTCAGTTTAGGTCCCGCACATACGACACGTGGTCTACAATAATTCTCAAGACATCAAGCATTATGTGTTTTGTAAAACGACACGTGGTTTACATGTACTTCGGTAGGCAGCGAGCAATATGACTTTTGTAAGACGACACGTGGTATGCATGAACCTAGGTGGGCAGCGAGCAATATGTCTTTTGTAAGACAACACGTGATTTACATGTACTTCGATTGGCAGCGAGCACCATGTCTTTTGTAAGACGACACGTGGTCTACATGAACCTAGGTGGGCAGTGAGCAATATGTCTTTTGCAAAACGATGCATGATCCTAAACTATCGAATTGACCAAGTGTATCAGCTGGTGTTGTTCACGGACTGTATCGTTTCTCGGGGCAGGAGTTGTTCCTCCTAGGTTCTCACAACCGACATGTTGATCAGATCGGAATATACATATGTTACAGTCAATCTGTGTAATCAGTAATTTCGAGTAATGACTAAAAGCATCAGTCATTTCGTGAAGTGTATGTGAGCACTAGGTAATACGTGTAATGACTGAAAATTCCAGTTATTACACAGGAAATGACTAATAGTTATAGCATTCTTTTACACACAATGCCTGACTGAAGATTTTGCAAATCAGGCAATTTGTGTACAACACACAATGACAATGCTTTCATTGTCTAATGGACACATCTGTTCGCTTCAAAGGTTTTTACTTACTGTAAATAAATGCAGTCTATAATCACTGTTTGTTCGTTTTTTTTGTTTTTGTTTTTGGGGGGTTGTTTTTGGATTTTTAGGGGGGGGGGCGATATTATTTCTGTCTTGTGTCACAAATCTTTGCTTGTGCATTTTGTGGTTGTCAAAACATTACTACAAGTACAACTACATGGCTTCCCCCAAGTGACTTCACACAAGTGACATGACATCGAGTGACGTGCTCAGAGGATCAGATAATTATTTCAATAAAACCAGCATTGTTTCTGGCTTTTGTCACAAATCATTCTGTTACAACCATTACATGATGTCATCATGGCAGAATCTTATGAAATTCAGTTTAAAGCAGAGCTTTACAAGAAATATGAAGTTTGCAAGAGAGTTTTAATTCCAAAGGAGGCATATTTCTCAATAATGCTGATGTTAAAGCAGCAGCAGGAACTGGTGGAACAAAGAACAGACATGGATACTACCTACTATCGAAGGAAGTACCAAGTTAAGGCTAATTAGGCTCACTTTGTATTGTTCATGACATGCAATTATTTGTTGATTTTCTCAAGTAATTGTTTTTAAATTTCTCATATTTATTTTCAGGTGTGAGATACTGCAGTGTGGTGATGTTGAGAAACTCATGCCAATGATTCATTTAGTCATTACGTGAAATGACTGATCACACAGATTGACTGTAACATATATACGTCTTGAGCAGGTTCAAATACCAACTGAACTTTATAGCGGCATTACCTCCTCAAAACACTTGACTGCAAGACACTGACGGTGAAACGTCCGCCGCATTAGAACCTTCCCACAATACACCATTTAGTCACAGTGAATCCATTCAACACTTCAATTAAATCTGCCAGCTTCGTTCATTGTGGAGGTCAGATAGTGAACTTCTTGTCTGTAATCAACACAGCACCTTCTGATTCCTGCCAGCTTTTTTTCAAAACCGATGCGGGTGAAAATTGTATCCGCATCACGAAAATCCCAGAACAAATGTACATAAATGACAAGACTCATTGTGCCGCGGGGAGTTCTAGAAGGGTATCGCCATGATTACCACATTTATTTCCTGCCTGCCTATTTCTTCGTTTTCTAAAATCGAAGAGAGAGAGATCACTTATAGGCACGTCAATCGTAAGGCAGGAAGACTAATGAATTTCAAAATTAAACTTCTTTAAAAATAGTCAACGGATGCGTAGTTTTTCTTTTCTTTGCCAATGCATCTCTATTTCAGAATACTATTTTCAGGGGTGTATATGGCAGTATTGAGCGTAGTCCATGCCACACCAACACAGGTCCATACAGTCAAACCTGGGACTTCTCCTTCCATCGCTCCAGTGGAATTCAGCAATGATATGACTTTGACCAACTTAACATTATATCGGTCTTACCGTAAAACAGTCTATTTCTGATGTAGAGATTCCGTACAGGCCCCAAATCCTCCATTACAAATGTCATTATGAACTACGCAAGGGTTTACCTCTCAGATGAATTGTTCTTTAGCTTTCATAAACTAAATATCACATTCGAATTCTCTTTATGTAGAGCAATATTTACAACAGCCGAGCCGGCTATCTCTGCATGTCATAGGATTTTGAGGTAAACTAGAGCATGGTCTATCTACACAGAGGGTAATACAATGGCATGTGTCAACAGCTCAGTCATCTCAGTGCAATATAACGACATCTGTCACCAGCTCAGTCACCTCAGAGCAATATAATGAACGTCACATGTGTCACCAGCACAGTCAACTCAGTGTAATATAATGAACGTCACATGTGTCACCAGCTCCGTCACCTCAGTGCAATATAATGAACGTCAGATGTGTCACCAGCACAGTCAACTCAGTGCAATATAATGAACGTCACATCTGTCACCAGCTCAGTCAACTCAGTGCAGTATAATATACGTCACATGTGTCACCAGCACAGTCAACTCAGTGCAATATAACGACATCTGTCACCAGCTCAGTCACCTCAGTGCTATAAACTGAACGTCACATGTGTCACCAGCACAGTCAACTCAGTGTAATATAATGAACGTCACATGTCTCACCAGCTCAGTCAACTCAGTGTAATATAATGAACGTCACATGTGTCACCAGTGTCACCAGCTGTCACAGCACAGTCAGTCACCTCAGTGTAATATAATGAACGTCACATGTGTCACCACGCATGTGTCACCAGCACAGTCAACTCAGTGCAATATAATGAACGTCACATGTGTCACCAGCACAGTCAACTCAGTGTAATATAATGAACGTCACATGTGTCACCAGCACAGTCAACTCAGTGTAATATAATGAACGTCACATGTGTCACCAGCACAGTCAACTCAGTGTAATATAATGAACGTGTCACCAGCACAGTCAACTCAGTGCAATATAATGAACGTCACATCACCAGCACAGTCAATAATCAGTGTAATATAATGAACGTCACATGTGTCACCAGCACAGTCACCAGTGTAATATAATGAACGTCACTCACCAGCACAGTCAACTCAGAGTAATATAATTATGTCACCATCAACAGTGTAATATAATGAACGTCACATGTGTCACCAGCACAGTCAACTCAGTGTAATATAATGAACGTCACATGTCTCACCACCAGCTCAGTCAACTCAGTGTAATATAATGAACAGCATCAACTCAGAGTATTGATAATGAACGTCACATGTGTCACCAGTACAGTCAACTCAGTGTAATATAATGAACGTCACATGTGTCACACAGCACAGTCAACTCGGTGTAATATAATGAACGTCACATGTGTCACCAGCACAGTCACTAAGTGTAATATAATGAACGTCACAGTCAGTCAACTCAGTGTAATATAATGAACGTCACATGTGTCACCAGCTCAGTCAACTCAGTGCAATATAATGAACGTCACATGTGTCACCAGCACCAGCAACAGTGTAATATAATGAACTCACATGTGTCACCAGCACAGTCAATATAATGAACGTCACATGTATCACCAGCACAGTCAACTCAGTGTCAAGAATATAATGAACGTCACATGTGTCACCAGCACAGTCAACCAGTGTAATATAATGAACGTCACATGTGTCACCAACAGTCAAGTGAAATATAATGAACGTCACATGTGTCACCAGCACAGTCAACTCAGTGTATATATAATGAACGTCACATGTGTCACCAGCTCAGTCAACTCAGTGTAATATATAATGAAACTCACCAGTCAACTCAGTGTAATATAATGAACGTCACATCACCAGCACAGTCAACTCAGTGTAATATAATGAACGTCACATGTGTCACCAGCATGTGTCACCAGCACAGTCAACTCAGTGTAATATAATGAACGTCACATGTGTCACCAGCACAGTCAACTCAGTGTAATATAATGAACGTCAATGTCACCAGCACAGTAACTCAGTGTAATATAATGAACGTCACATGTGTCACCAGCACAGTCAACTCAGTGTAATATAATGAACGTCAGTGTAATATAATGAACGTCACCAGCACAGTCAACTCAGTGTAATATAATGAACGTCACATGTGTCACCAGCACAGTCAACTCAGTGTAATATAATGAACGTCACATGTGTCACCAGCACAGTCAACTCAGTGTAATATAATGAACGTCACAGTGTGTCACGTCACATCTGTGACCCCACCAGCACAGTCAACTCAGTGCAATATAATGAACGTCACATGTGTCACCAGCACAGTCAACTCAGTGTAATATAATGAACGTCACATGTGTAACCAACACAGCCAACTAAGTGTAATATAATGAACGTCACATGTGTCACCAGCACAGTCAACTCAGTGTAATATAATGAACGTCACATGTGTCACCAGCACAGTCAACTCAGTGTAATATAATGAACGTCACATGTGTCACCAGCACAGTCAACTCAGTGTAATATAATGAACGTCACATGTGTCACCAGCACAGTCAACTCAGTGTAATATAATGAACGTCACATGTGTCACCAGCACAGTGAACTCAGTGTAATATAATGAACGTCACATGTGTCACCAGCACAGTCAACTCAGTGCAATATAATGAACGTCACATGTGTCTCCAGCACAGTCAACTCAGTGCAATATAATGAACGTCACATGTGTCACCAGCACAGTCAACTCAGTGAAATATAATGAACGTCACATGTGTCTCCAGCGTGCCTCCCAGATCTGAGACATCAATTCAAGAGTCGGAATGTATTGCCTGGGCCAACAAGTGATACATTCTCAAATCAATCAGGGCCTTGAGCCTTGCATGATAAACATTCCCAAAGTGTACGTTGTTGAAAACATAGCCTTGGCTTTTTTTAGTATACTGAAGTATACAGATACTGTAGAAGAAACTGAAGCTGTGAGACATCAACACCTACCCGATCATCACTATAGTGCATCAACAAGGCTTCAGATCTGCCTGCTGAAGCAGCGGCACACATCACGGCCCCCAGTCCGTGGATCAGTGTTACCTCTGATGAGAGGTACAGAAGCCACGCTGAACTACACGGCGCTGAAACAGAGAGGGTCGCATTGCCATCTCGTCCTACCTAATACCTGATGATGGTCGCACAGCGCCTAAATAATGTACGGCTTCCTTCATCATGGTTCTCACCAACCCGGCAAATCTTCAGATTACCTTAAGTTCTTGTAAATTAATACAAGAGCTGAACATACAGAACCTTCGTGGCTGAATTAGATCGTCTATGGATCACAGCTGTGTGCGTCTCTGAATGATAAAACATTTCATTACTTATGGACCTATGTTTTGTCGTGTCTTGAGGATTGACGACAACATAGGCAAACATTAGAAGAATGTTTCCGTGCAGAAGAGTGCATCTTATATCACCCATTAATAAAGGGTCAAATGATATATAGCACATGTGAAGAAAGGTTTCTCAGAAATACTAGAACTATTACTGTCATTATAATCTTTAATGGGCTGACAACCGTGACACATCGTGACATACATGCACAGACAAAAAGTTTGCGGAATCGCACACCATTCCTCTACTAGAGCTCTGCGGAGTCCCCGGAGATCCACTGGTGCTGGGTGACGTGTGTACACACATCGCCCGAGGTCATCCCAGACATGTTCGATTGGGTTGAGGTCTGGCGAGCATGCTGGCCACTCCGTCCGTCGTACACCCTGCTGCCTAAGGAATGCCGTGACAAACCTGGCCCTATGAACCCTAGCATTGTCGTGTTGCAGTAAAGAGGGTCGGCCATAAAAACATGCATAGCGTGCAGGAATGGTACTGCCATAGGAGCCAGAATCTCGTCCCGATAACGCTGTCCGGTATGATTATCATCGGCCACGTGCAGTGGAGTACGTCCAGTAGGAGTTATCCCTGTCCTAGTCTGTAGTACAGACCCTGAAGCAAATGTATCCAAGAAAACCCATACCCACGCAAGTCTAGAAAATGTGACAAGTCTAGATTGTCTCAGCTTCAGGTCTGAAAATGAAGAAAGTCTCAGGGCTCCTTTTCATTATATTATATTTTCTTTTACTATGAACTTTTTTCAGTAAAATATGTTCATTTCAGAGACTAGTTGTTAGTCTATCCCTGTCCAAACCATGACCGATCCCTGCCAAATCGGTTATGCGTGGCCACAGTTGCATCTATGATTCGCTCTTCATTGCGACGATAAACCCTCTGCCGACCATCATGGAAGGACAAATTGAATCTGCTTTCATCTGTGAAGAGCACACGATACCATAGGCGCTGATTCCAGGGGCCAGCTAGGCATATGATGTCTAACTCAAACGCGCCTCCCTGTGACGTGGTGTTACAGCGGAGTCCAGCTGTCCTTAAACGGTGCTCCTGGATACCCTTACATTGTTAACATTGAAGTGTTCTGTCTGAAGATCTTCTTCGTTAAGGAATGTGTTACGTAACACCGTGTTAATCGTGTGCCTATCATCTCGGACTGTTGTGACTCTGGTGAGACGTGGTCGACGTGCATATTCCACGGATCCATTGGCTTGAAATCTGTCACAGTCTACCAATAGCACTCTGCCTCACAGTAACCCGGGCAGCAACCTGCCGCTGAGTTTGACCAGATTCCATAAGGCTTATGACCTAAAAATAGAAAAGTTGTTTAACAAACTATCATTAAAATTTGGACACAGTTCACTATTTGTTACGAAGGAGGACTGCAAAGGGAGGAACAGCCAGGTGTAAGTGAAGCACGTGCACAAGTGCCGACAAAGTCATTGATTCATTAACCCGTGCTGTGCCGTCTCCATCATTTCTCACACACCTGGCTGTTCCTCTCTTTGCACCCCTCCCTCGTAACAAATAGTGAACTGTGTCAAGATTTTAATGATAGTTTGTTCAACAACTTATTTCATTTTTAAGACATAAATTCTGCAAAAAAGATCACAGAGTTGGTCTGATGTTTTGATGATGATCAGTGTTTCAATGAGTACTATATGTTCAGTAGTTTCCGAGATAGATTGGGGGCGGTGGGGTAGCCTAATGGTTAAAGCGTTGGCTCGTCACGCCGAAGACCCGGGTTCGAATCCCCACTTGGGTACAATGTGTGAAGCCCATATCTGGTGTCCCCCCGCCGTGATGTTGCTGGAATATTGCTAAAAGCGGCGTAAAACCAAACTCAGTCAGTCAGTCGAGTTAGATTGCAATTCATCGGTCCGATTTTGAGCCAAACGGACTATATACGTCGCGTGATTCGTGGACGAAAAGTTCAACTGCAAAGACAAAAGTCCTATTTGCGAAAAGAAAGTATCCACAAGTACAGTCCACGAGTACGGACGTTGTCACCACATTATTGTGTTCTATCAGTTGCCAAAAGATGAATATATTTGTTCATAACTGACTTGTTTATTCCCTGTAGACAATCAGAAGTGTGTATTAATATTACAGCTGGACACTGTTAACTAGCAACAAGGGGGAAATACTATGTGTATACAACTAACATTTGAATGGTACAGACTGGCAAGAACACAAGAATCATTATTGGAACTAATTAGTGAGGACACTGTACCTCGGGGGAGCCAGCGATAACGGTAAAGCATCCCACCGAGTCCTTATGGTAATACTAGCAGTTGAAGAGTTCACATCGGGATATATGTTATAGCTGAACAGTGGGCATCCTGTATACGTTCGCATATGCTATTTATCTCACATTCGAATCTGTCAATTTTTCGATATGTTCTTTTAGAGGGTGTATGCAGTGACAATGAGCGTTGCAACCCCATTTGTACGAAGAAATATAATCTGGATTATTTACTTTTGGTATATGTCGGCACAGAACCACGTTATAGTGACTTCGGAAATGGAAATGAGTATGGCAATGGTTTAATCAATAGATGTGGGTACCGTCTTACATCATCATCATCAACCACATACCTGCCTGTCAGTGGTCCTGGGTTGTCTCAGTTACACACAGGGCCGTTACGTTCTCCGTGCGATACACTCATTCACTCACACCTCAACACGTGTTCACCTGACATAGCCTTTACTTTCTCCGTGCGATACACTCTCTCACTCACTCACTCACACCTTAACACGTGTTCACCTCACAGACCAATTCAACGACAGTGACAGTGACTAATTACAGCGGCATTGCCTCGATATATACTGGAAGTAGATATATTAAACCCGGTGTTTCCAAACACCTAGGTGTCTGACAGCTGTTCAGCCGAACCAGAGTACACGACCAGCACTAGACTACTACGTCAGGAATGTTTCCTCCGACGGTTGGGGTCTTTCACCATCTGCTTGTCCGCTGGAACCTTGCTGTGTGTACGGCGGCTGAACCCTACTCTCAGTCGTGGCGCGCTCTGAATACTAGTACATCATTATTCACAACGTACTGCAGGGAACTCCAGGACTGAAGAAGACATAGAATGTACTGCACTGCCCGATATACAGACACCTCCACCTCTGGGGCTCACGGTGGGGCGGGGCATGAGACATAGACCATAATAACCATTTTAAAACAATGTCCGTATGGTTTTATAAATGTGTCTGAGCTTCATTTATGAACACACACAGCAATGCTGTTTTATTGTCCGATAATGTAAAACTTGTAAACCATCAGGTGTCTCGTTTTATTACATGAATTTCAACCAAACAATCCCGTCTCATGGTACATAGTTCCAATCTTAGTGTTTGAAGTGAATGTATTGAGGGTTAGTTGTTTCAGGAAAACATTAACACAAATCTTTGACAAATACTGCGAGCGCCGTCATATGCCGTTGGGGTGTGGTGGCGATACGTCACCGTCATATGCCGTTGGGGTGTGGTGGCGTAACGTCACCGTCATATGCCGTTGGGGTGTCACAACTCCACGTCTGTTCCATTTTGTCACGACAAACACAGGGGCTCTGGAACGCGGGACGGCCATGATAAAGTATTCAAAGGAATCACATTTGTACTCTGAAAAAAACACAAAAACATTTTGTAACGGTAATCTACTTTCATTTGTTGCTGCTGATAAAGTCAATGTTGTTCTGAGAACAATAACTGCAGTCTCGGTTGCACTCAGTGACAAGAAATATTACGTGTGACAAATAAAACAGATTCGTGAGTTAATGAATGGGACATTTATCAAACTGAATATGTTATACTAATGTGACACTAATATAACTGTAATATAGCAGTGATATATCAGTAATATGCTCATATAACAGCACATTACCAGTAATATAGCTTACATAAATGTGCGTTAACAGTAATTTAGCTCATAGAATAGAACGCTAACAGTAATATAGTTTACATAAAAATGTGCATTAACAGTAATTTAGCTCATAGAATAGAACGCTAACAGTAATATAGCTTACATAAAAGTGCGTTAACAGTAATCTAGCTCATAGAATAGAACGCTAACAGTGATATAGCTTACATAAATGTGCGTTAACAGTAATTTAGCTCATAGAATAGAACGCTAACAGTAATATAGCTTACATAAAAGTGCGTTAACAGTAATTTAGCTCATAGAATAGCACGTCAACAGTAATATAACTTGCATAAAAGCGAATTAACAGTTATATAGCTCACGTCACAGCCTATTAGTTTACGATAACACAGCTTATGTAAAAGCACGTTAACAGGTATATAGCTTTGATAACAGCGTTAACAGTAATATAGCTTGCATAAAAGCTCGTTAACAGTAATATAGCTTTCATAAAAGTGCGTTAACAGTAATATAGCTAACATAGCAGCACCTTAACAGTAATACAGCTTACATAAAAGTGTCTTAACAAAAATATAGCTTACACTATAATAGCACGTTAACAGTAATATAGCTTACATGAAAGTGTGTTAACAATAATATAGCTTACATAATAGCACGTTAACAGTAATATAGCTAACAGAGCAGCACATTAACAGTAATATAGCTTACATGAAAGTGTGTTAACAATGATATAGCTTACAATATAATAGCACGTTAACAGTAATATAGCTAACATAGCAGCACATTAACAGTAATATAGCTTACATAAAAGTGTCTTAACAATAATATAGCTTACAATATAATAGCACGTTAACAGTAATATAGCTTACATGAAAGTGTGTTAACAATAATATAGCTTACATAATAGCACGTTAACAGTAATATAGCTAACATAGCAGCACATTAACAGTAATATAGCTTGCATAAAAGTGCGTTAACAGTAATATAGGTACCATAGCAGCACATTAACAGTAATATAGCTTACACAAAATTGCTTGAACAGTAATTTAGCTCATATAATAGCACGTTTACAGTAATATAGCTACCATAGCAGCCCATTAACAGTAATATAGCTTACACAAAATTGCTTGAACAGTAATTTAGCTCATATAATAGCACGTTAACAGTAATATAGCATTGATAACAGCGCGTTTAAAGTAATAGCTTACATAAAAGCGCATTAACGATTATATAGCTTACGTAACAGCCTATTAGTTTACAAAAAAAACAGCTTATGTAACATCGCACTAACAGTAATATAGCGTATGTAACAGCGCGCTAACGGCATTATAGCTTATATAACGCGAAAGCACACCAAACTCGATTAAAAGAAACAGAGAAGACGTGTTTACTTCGCCGGATACAGAAAATAAGAGACTGTGTTATTTGTCCAGTTCATCCACATCGGAACTTTCAGACTTTGAACAAGCCTCCGATATTATGGCAAGTGATATGCAGGACGATGGTCAGTCACATGAGAGTGGTGCTGGACAATTCATTACTCAGGTGCTACTGGCCCTCAAGAATGAGGAGGTGTTGTCTCTGATAGGCTCTGCTGTAGGGGAAGCCATAAAACCTACAATAAAACAAGAGATCTCTCTTCTTGTTGAAAAAACAAACAATTGGAAAGTGATGTCGAAGAACTTAAATCCAAAGTAACAGAGAGAGATGAAATGATCGAAACTTTGTCTGATAAACTTGACCGGGCCGAGCAATATGCAAGGCGAAATAATGTTCGAATAAGGGGAATCCCTGAAACTGAGGGGGAGAAAACCGATCAGCTGGTCTTCGAGCTAGCCGAGTCTATTGGTGTTGACATATCACCTCGAGATATAGACATCAGCCACAGAGTCCCCAGGTACCCACCCACACCCCAGTCCCAACCCAGGCCTATTATTATCATGTTCCTTAGCAACGCTACAAAGCGGCAACTCCTGGCCCAGAGATCCAAGCTCAAGTCCATAAACAGGAGTAAGTCATCTAAGATATACTAGTATGTCAATGAAGATCTTACAAAAACCAGGGCACTCTTAGCAAGAAAGGCAAGGAATCTGCTTCAAGAGAAACGAGTTGAATCCACTTGGGTCACTGGTGGGGTTATTCTCATCAAGATGAAAGATGGTACCCTGAAGAAAGTGGCGACTAATTCTCATTTTCACGATGTGTGTGAGCAAACCAGGCTGAAAATGTTTATCAACCTAAGTCAGGATCCTTCAGCTAACACATCTATGTGATCTCCCACCACAAACATAAATAGTGGGATAATCTGTACGAGCTGACTCTAAATACTGTGGAAACAACAAGTTGTGACTGTTGATACAAACCACCAATGATACTATGTGTATATAAACATGTTGCTTGGGATAACCTTCAACTACATCCCTCAGCTAACACATCTATGTCATCTATTACAAACATGAATAGTTGGATATTCCATACCAGCAGATTCTAAAAGCTGTGGAATCTACAAGTTATGATGTAAACCATCAATAATACTATGCTTTTTCAAAAATTGTTGATTGGCAAAACAGGTTTTATCTCAACATCTTCCCGAATCTACAGGTTTTTTGTTGATAAAGCTGTGTTATATCTAACATAACACTTGAATGACTCATTATTAATCAACATGACTGAATTGACCTTTTGTACGAAACATGCCCATCCTATATATATGTGCAGAACATTGTGTGTGTACATACTTAATGTACACTGAGGATCATGTAGTCCATAATTATGTGTGCAGACAAATCGCTGTCTGCAAGTAGATGGTGTGTAAAATACAAACATGCAGAAACATAAACATGTGAATGCCAACATATCTTTATTGTCAGTTATTGTCATTTTTCTCGCACTAAGTTATATCCTGATAATATATTAATATATCCTACTCCAAAGATTTGATAATCCGAATGACGAACTAGCCCATGCATACTTTACTATGGGAAATTGTTGTCTTGCACTAAAAGTGCTGTACACTGTATATTCCTTTGAATGTGATTTATATATGATTGGCTTCTCATTATATTTCACAACGTGTGTAATATTCTCTCTGAATTTTATTTCTATTTCTTTAGCTTAGTATATTACACAAAGGGCTGATACTTTCCCTTAAAAGCAGTATATATATATATATACTTGCTTATTATAGTATACCGAGTGTGTAATATTATCCATTAAATGTGAATCATACTTTATTACCATTCAGATATTGACGATCAGACTCTTTGTGCCTGTTAGATTACTACAATATAGTCGTATTCATATAAAAGATTAGAATATGGGTCTGCATTTTCAGTTAACAGATTATCATTTTAAATTAAATTGGATCAGTTATCAAAATTGATATTTTCGTTTACTATCACCCACATATATGACAACTTATTGTTACAAACTAATACGTATAGTATTTCTTTGCATCACAAGTTGAGGTATCCAACTATCCACTGCTCAAACACCGATCACAACCTGTTATGAAATGTACAACATGTGAACGTAACGCACGTGCAGAACGTGTCTCTCATGACTCGATTGTTTCACCACCGACTGCGCCAGACTTAGTATAGTTTTGATTCAATATTTTTATATGTATACTCACTCTCATTGATTGGTTCTAACGTTATTAATTTACAAATTTAGCGTGTAATAATTTCCCCGAATGTAGTTTATATTTATTTAGATTAATATATTACACGAAGAGTTGATAGTTTCCCTGAAAGCATTGTACATGCTTGTTTTTGCTTATCGTTATGTTCCACACAGAGTGTAATATTGCCCTTGAAATGTGCTTGCTATATCATATTTTTGTTACAACATTCAGACAAAGATGATCAGCCTGGTGGCACCTGTGATATTGCTACAATTCAGTTTTAGTCATAAACAGGACTAGAATACCGGTTTGATTTTAAAGTAAACAGTATCTCACACAGCTTAAGGCAATTCTCATTAACAGATTATTATCTTAAATCAAGTTTGGGTCATCTATCTAAATTGACATGTTCGCTTGCTATCATTCACATAAATGACAAACTTCTTGTTATAAAACTAATACTTACAGTATTCTTTGCATCACAAGTTGGGGTATCCAACTATCCATTGCTCAAACACCTGTCACAACCTGTTAGGAATGTACAACATGTGAAGGCAACGCACGTGCAGAACGTGTCTTTCATGACACGCGTGTTTCACTAGTGACTGAGCTAGACTTGATGTAATTTTGATTCAATATTTTTATATTTATGTCCACTTTCAATGACTGGTCCTGAATTAATTGATTTACTTATTTGGTAATTCAAACCCGTGGGGCTTCTTCTTCTTTTTGTTTTAAAAACTCAATGAGTATTATCATTTTATTATTTTTTCTTTCTTTTTGTGTTCATTTTGTAAAAGCTTTCTTTGAAAAACATGACCAATTTTCAACAAAACATTTTCACAATTATCTTATTTCGGGTGCACGTGTGCTTGATGACCTTTTGGTTTCACAATGTGATCCCACTTTCGGCTTTTCTAAATCTTTTGTAGATACATATGTTACATGTCTGTTGACATAACGCAGTACAGGCAGGCAGTGGGATGCTTTGCAGTTACACTTCATGCAAGAAATGCATATAATCTTCAGGTCTATATATTTTATTTTAACTTTAGATGCTTGTATCAACCGTCTATTTCCATATTTATCACCATCCTTTTACTTTGTTGCGGATATATTCACCCAAACCCAGGACCAAATAATGATAGAAACCTAGAGATAATACATCTCAATGTCAGAAGTCTTAAAGATAAAATTGACATCATTCATGCAGAATTTTTAGACTTTGAAGTGATATGTTTAACAGAAACCTGGCTGAATGATAATATTAATAGCAATGATATACTAATTCCCGGTTTTCACATTCCATTTAGAAAAGACCGTTTAACACGAGGCGACGGCGTGGCCATTTATGTCAAAGAATACTTATGTGTAGAGAGTATGGAAGCTTTAGACATTGCGGGTCTTGAAGCGTTATGGGTAAAAATTAAATGCAAAGCTAGAAATTATCTCATTGGTACATTTTACCGCGCGGACAAAAGTGAACAATATTGGGATTTGATTGTTCAATCAATTGATATGGCGATTGATTTAAACATGTTCACTGTTATTGCCGGTGACTTTAATATAGATATTCAAAATGAAAGCAACATTAAAATTGAAACGCTAAAACGTTTGTGTGGGATAAACCAGATCATAAATGCACCAACACGAATTACGCATAGCTCTAGCACTTTAATTGATTTGATTTTTGTTACCGATGAAAATAGCGTGCTTAGCTCAGGCGTACTCGATCCTATATGCAGTGATCATTGTCCAATTTTCGTAACGGTAAAAGATAAAATTTCCAAAACTGATGTTGTTATTAAAAGACTTGTGTACGATTTTAAATCTATGGATAAAGAGTGTGTTCAAAGACATCTTAACGAAATTGATCAAAAAGAAATATTTTCCTCTGGTAACACTGACACTGCAGTAGAAATCCTAACGGAAAAGATAAAGTACATATTAAACATCAGTACACCAAACAGACTGGTCAATGTTAGAGCTAAAGATCCCGTATGGATGAATAGCGAAATCCGTTCTGCAATACGGAAGCGAAATCGTTTTCATAAAAAAGCTAAAAATCGTGTTGGGCTAATTTCCGATTAGTCAGAAACAAAGTTGTCAACTTAACACGCGTTTCCAAAAGAAAATGTGATTAAAAAATTGATGATAGGATAAATTCCTCGGTGGGTACAAAAACATGGTGGCGTTTGGTAAAACAATATATTAACAAAAGTCTGAAAGTAACTACTTTCCACCAATCATATCAAATGACATTATCTACGACGACCCCGTAGACATTGCAAATGTTTTGAATGATTTCTTTGTGAGTCAGTCTACAATAGAAGATCCAGATTTACGACCTCCCCAATGTAATTTTGAACTTGCTACAGACTCACTGAATGTAGTCAATCTTACACTTGATGAAGTTCAAGATATTCTCCTCTCTCTCGATCCACCAAAAGCTACAGGATCAGATGGAATAGGAAATAGATTTCTGAAAGTCATGGCGAAAAGTTTAGCTCCCGTATTAACAAAACTATTTTATATGTCTCTTCAAAATTCACTTTTCCAGCCGTCTGGAAGGAAGCGTCAGTCATGCCCCTCCATAAAAAAAATAGTGTAAATGAATGTTCCAATTACAGACCGGCCGCACTTACGAGCTGTTTGTCTAAAGTTTTAGAAAAATGTGTTTTTAAACATGTATTTAATTTCTTTAGAGACAATGATATTTTAACCAATTTACAATCGGGTTTTATGCCAGGCGACTCTACCGCTAACCAATTAACTTATTTGTATGATTTCATAGCGAAAGGACTTGATGAAGGTAAAGAGGTCAGAGCTGGTTTTGTGACATTAGTAAGGCATTTGATAAGGTATGGCATAAGGGCATCATTTCTAAACTTAAAAGCTATGGCATTGGTGGATCACTTTTGAATTGGTTTGAAAGTTATTTACAAAACAGATCACAAAAAGTCGTCATTAATGGATACAGTTCCGATTATAAAGCTGTACTTGCTGGCATCCCACAAGGTTCCGTATTGGGACCCTTACTTTTTATTGTATACATAAATGATTTAGTAGATGGTATAAAAAGCCACATACGTTTATTTGCTGACGACACCTCACTTTACGTAATTGTAGATGATCACGATACTGCCGCATCCTGCCTGAACGATGATTTAAACCATATCTCTAGCTGGGCAGACAAGTGGCAAGTTACCTTCAACCCTGATAAAACCGAAACAATCAATTTCTCTCGTAAACATAAAAAGGACACGATTCCGACCTTGAACATGAACCAAACGCTGATACGAGAAGTGGGAAGTCATAAACACCTGGGTATAACTCTACAGAGTGATTGTGGATGGAAAACTCATATTGAAGATATTGTTAAGAAAGTTAGCCCCATGATAAATTGTCTTCGAAGTTATAAATATCGCCTCTCCAGAAAAACGCTAGAAACCATGTACAAATCGTTTGTGATGCCGATATTTGACTATTGTTGTCATATCTGGGATAATTGTACAAATGATCAGTGTCTTATTCTTGAACGGTTACATCTAGATGCACTTCGTACAACATGCATGCAGTTCGTGGCACTAGTCATCATAGGTTATATATCGAAACAAAGTCTAAACCATTAAAAGAGAGGAGGCGCGACATTAAAATAATACATTTTTACAAGATGAATAACGATCTCGCACCTGACTACCTCTGTGACCTTGTCCCTAACTTTGTCTCCGAAAACAGTCAATATAATCTCCGTAATAAATTTAAGTTACAAACAATAAATTGTAGGACTAAAATATATGAAAAGTCGTTCCTACCTGACACAATTAAAATTTGGAATTCATTACCTGATAATTTAGTATTCGCTAACTCAATCGGTGAATTCAAATCTCTGCTTAAAAATGATGAATCAAATAATTATCTAGATCTAAATTATGGCAGTCGATTCTGTCAGATCGTACACTGTCGACTTAAGCTCGGCTGTAGTGATTTGAATGCGGATAAAGTAAATAGACACATTTCTAACAACCCTGGATGCGCTTGTGGATACCACAATGAAGATACTGTTCATTATCTTTTTACATGTAAGTTATACACTGCTATTAGAAATAATACCTACTTCTATGTAAATGGCCACAATCTCCAAACTGTGTTATACGGAATACCTCCGGCAAACAACAACGTCAATAAGAACATAATAGAGTCCCTGCATCAATACATCTATAAGTCTAAACGATTTGACAAATTATACTAACAATTATATGCAATCAATTAATGAAGTGTAGCTGCAAGCTCAATGTTTATAAGCACCTACAACGCACATATATGATTTAATTTGTCGGTTTTTGTATCCAGTTCTTGTGTATTTGTTTAAATGATATATGTACTGGTGAGGTATTGATATAAGCAGAGTTCTGCTTGTTTACCAAACCAGATTATAAAAATATGTTTAAACCATAACGCGTAAACAGTAATATTAGCAGCAATGTAGCATTAATGTAACAGTAATATCGTTGTAAAATATCTGGAACATACCGGTGGTAATATCGTTGTAAAATATCTGGAACATACCGGTGGTAAGATCGTTGTAAAATATCTGGAACATACCGGTGGTAATATCGTTGTAAAATATCTGGAACATACCGGTGGTAATATCGTTGTAAAATATCTGGAACATACCGGTGGAAATATAACTGTAAAATATCTGGAACATACCGGTGGAAATATAACTGTAAAATATCTGGAACATACCGGTGGAAATATAACTGTAAAATATCTGGAACATACCGGTGGAAATATAACTGTAAAATATCTGGAACATACCGGTGGTAATATAACTGTAAAATATCTGGAACATACCGGTGGTAATATAACTGTAAAATATCTGGAACATACCGGTGGAAATATAACTGTAAAATATCTGGAACATACCGGTGGTAATATAACTGTAAAATATCTGGAACATACCGGTGGTAATATAACTGTAAAATATCTGGAATATACGGGTGCTAATATAACAGTAAGATAACTGGAACATACCGGTGGTAATATAACTGTAAAAATTTCTGGAACATACCGGTGGAAATATAACACATAAAATAACTTGAACATACCAGTGGTAATATAATTGTAAGATAACTGGAACATACCGGTGGTAATATAACTGTATGATAACTGGAACTGGGCAGTTAGAGGAACAAGTCATGATTTGATATATAAGGAAACTAACTCTATGCCCCTAGTTGACCGTAGACAAATTAGCAAGTTATCATTATTTTACAAAATGGTTCATCATATGACACCAGTTTATCTAACTGATCTACTGCCCGAAAAAGTATCACAGTTAAGTGACCATAGATTAAGAAACAGTAATAACATTCAAACTATAAGATGTCGTAGTGATTTGTATAGCAACTCGTTTTTACCTGATACAATACGACAATGGAATGATTTGCCTGAGAATATGTACGATATTGAAACCATAGGCCAATTCAAAAATGCATTCCAATCATCAAAACCACCCGGTGGTAATATAACTGTAAAATAACTGGAACATACCGGTGGTAAAAATGACTCCTGAAACCTGGAAACCAGCCGTATACTGGGTAATTTGGGAATCCAGTTGGTTTCCATTCACTGAAACTGAGTAACTGAGTTTCCAACTAGATTCCATTTTGGATTCTTTGATTTTTCTATTTCTGTAAATGGAAACCAACAAGAAACTAAGGTTAGAGGTTTCTTGTTGGTTTCCATCCCTGGAATTTGCAACTGAAGTTTCATTAAATGGAAACCAACATAAAACCAGAATATGTAGTTTCATGTTAGTTTCCTGTGCAAAGTTTTGAACTGAGTTTTTTAAAATTTGCAAGTATTTGGCATGAAGTTGATCATCCTAGCATTTCATATGATGGGGAATTTTGAAAATCTAAATAGATGGATGATATTCTACGATGAGTAACAATTTTCACTGTAGTAATGAAAAATCTTAAACGTCCAAAAGTGAAATTTGAGTGGAAAATCGGTTTAATTAATTTTGCTTTAGAATGTGAAAGAGTATAAGCATTTAGGAAGTTTAGTATAATGTAATTCAAACAATTGTCAATCCGGTACATACATTACGGATTTCTCAATAACTAGAATATCAGGGAATTTTACTATGAATAGAGGTTGTGAGTAATGTTTACCATTAAAAGCATTTAAAGTTAGTATGCTTTGACAGTGAGTTCAAGTACTTGACAAACAATCAGTGTCATGTCATTTGTATGTCGGTGTCTGTGTATCGGCTTCCTTGGGGTTGTCTCGTCTTAACGGGCACCTATTATCAAAATTAAATTGCTGTAGAAGTAATGAGTCGGTAATCCGTGGGCACGCGCGAACTCGTGACATTTTATAAAAGCAATGGTTTTATGTACTGAAGTGGTCGTTTTCGTCTTTTATGTCTTGAAATCACAACCAAATTGGGTCAGATAATGTTTTCATACCTGCCAATCGAAAAGGGATTAGGTATTTGTTATTACCCACAATGCCCCTACACACAATTGACGCCATTTTGTCACTTGATCTCATGAGAAGTTGTTTTGGAAGTGGGCCAAAGTGTCTCCCGTTATTAACACAACAAGGAACCCAGCACAATGAATTATTCCTTTTCCTGTCCAAGTTATCTGAATCAAGAAAATGGCAATGCGAGTTACACTAGAAGCTTTGGAGGCTCGGGTACGTGAAAACTTGAAGACAGGAGCAGTCGTCGATCGCGGAGGGAGAAAGGGAACATTCCACGACCATGTCAGGTACAGTGTAAATTTCTTGAATTAAGCAATAGCTCATGTTATGTGTAACGTTTAGCAATGCGTGTCGAAATGTTGGCAAGTGATATGGCTTCCTGTACTTAGTCAACTCAAGAACTCGATTGTGATTTGGATCAGGTCACATACGACTAAATGGTTCATTATTTTAATGTATGAAATATTATCTTTGCAAGAACAATATGAACCACAAATATATCCAGCAATGTCACGACTCAAGATAACTTCCAAACGTACATTGTATTTAGAAGTATTGGAATATTAGAAAATGGAAGAAATCCAATGATTGGAAGTTCTATTTTAAAGTTTTAGAGTTACAAGACAGCCTATGACCCAAAAAAACGACAATATTTTTCCGCCAACTTTTAAGACGATATTTATCATGATACTATTATGCTGTTGAGTGGATAAATTGTCAAAACAATATTTTTGGAAACTGTTTTTTAAACTGTTTTCAAGTCAGTATAGATAGATTACTGATGTATGAGGTTATTTAAGTTAATCATCTGGTGTAAAAAAATTTACACTTAGAATGTCAAGATATTTAACTCTGAATGAAGAGATGTGGATTTTGTTAGATCCACAAAAGAAGTTTGTAAAGAAACTTGGATATATAGAACGTTTAATAGCATATGTTGGGGATACATTGATGTACATTGCCAACCTAAAATTATATGAACTTGTTAATTTTGCTTCTTTTGATATTATCATATCTACACCATCTTGCAAATTGATATATATTCTTCTATTTTCATGCCTTATTGTTATCAAGAGTACAATATCACTTAGAAAGTTCCTGATTTCCCCCTTAATTTCTACATTTCCAGCATTCCATTGGGGCAGTGTTGGAAAAACTGAAGATGACTAACTGATCTTGACCTGCAACAGGTATGTGTAATCCAAACCCTTCAGTAAATGATGTACATAAACTTATCCAAATAATGTAAATCCTATGAATCAGAAGAATACACAAAAATTACACAACCACTTTTTTCGTTACTTCCAACTGGAAATATTTTCCACTTATACACATCTCCTTTCACTTAGAAACAGTTTGGCGGTTTTGGACGAACAAGAGGGTTCGTTCACCTAGAAGACAAAGAAGAGGGAAAGCAGAGGCCTTTGTCCGCAAAGAACAACAAAAGATTCAGATGTGTAAGTAAATTCTAACCGTTCTCAATTCTAATGTTACACAGGTTAAAATCTAAGGAAAACCCTATTTGAAAAAAAATCAAGTTAATGTAATTTCTTGAAAATGTACACTGATATTCCAAAGACCTTTCAAAATAAACACTGTTTAATACGTGCAATGTAAAATTAGAAATATGCAGCTTAAAGAGTTTTAAATAGTACATAGTAAAGCGCCAATGTACACTATGTTTTGGTCTGGATATATTTCACCTTGCACACATCAATTAACAACACCCCACTGAATAGTAGCTGCAAACACATTGTCAATAGCAGTATGAGATATTAGTTATGGAGGTCCGCCTATGACCCCATTCAATTTCTTGTCTGCCAGAATGACCCCACATTATTTTGTAAACCCAAAAATTTCTTTCACATTATTTTCAAAATAATGGATAATTCGTAGTTCTATACATATAATATCAAAGCAAAATGTATGTAACATTCAGAAAATAAGTTATAGCTTTCACATGAGAATTTCTCGGAAAAATAGGCAAAGATAGTATGCATTCCTAAGAGATTTTATTAATTCAGTGTCAATGTTTTCTATAAGTCACAACTGTTATGTAGTGAAAGAAAATATTTTTTTGTCAGTCATCAAATGTCCAACCCAAGCTAAGGAAATATGTCCTTCTCTCGCTTGTCTCTCTACTCTTACAAATTTCACTAAGTTCTTCTGCGATTGAAAATTTTATTATCACTTTTCAGGTCAAATGATCAGTTTTGATTTATTGAACTTCGTGCTTATTGGACAGTGGTTACAGTTTATTTTTCCTCAAGCTTAAGGAACATTGGACAGTTTTCCCTTCTCCAGCTAGCGATATTGTTGACGAATGCTTGTTTGTTCTGACTGTTTATTGTTTTCTAACTTTCAGAAGCTGGAAAGCAGGAAGAAGGTCCTGACAACGATTGACTGGCCGGAGAAGAAGAAGCAGAAAGTTCTTCCTCTCTTGGGGAAAGAGTTAACATTTCTCAAATTGGAAAACCAAATAATATGGATTCATCTACATTGATGAGTTTAGGAAAAAATTCCATACTCACTGTTATATATTCCCTTATTGCTTTTAATTATTTATGCATTTTCAAAAATCCAGTTTTTATTAATGTGAACATTCCAAATATCATTTGTTTATCAGCAAATTGTTGAATGTAAATAAACCTATCATGACTTTGTGTTTTATTCTGTTATTTGTCATCCTGACGGTTTTACCATTGTGCAATTGTATAAAATACCTGATTTGGTATGTGTGTTGCATGGAACACAACCTCTTTTCTGGAGGAGCGGGTAAGGGGCCGGCACAACAGATTCAGTTTCATGGAAACCAGGTTATAAGCTGGGAGCTAGGTTGGAAACAACAATAAACTAAGCGCCAGCAGGAGCCTCCATGGACGAGTGGGTAAAGTCCCGACATGGATACCATCCAGATACTGGTGCAAAATGTAGTTTCAGTTTTAATGGAAACTAGGTTATAACTTGGAAACTAGGTTGAAACCTACAACAAACTAAAACATGTAAACCAGGTTGAAACCTGCAACAAACTAAAACATGGAAACCAGGTTGAAACCTACAACAAACTAAAACATGGAAACCAGGTTGAAACCTACAATAAACGGAAACCAGGTTGAAACCTACAATAAACGGAAACCAGGTTGAAACCTACAATGAACGAAAGCACGGAAACCAGCTGGATCCGGCTTGGTGGAGTGGGTAATGAATCGCACTGGAAACCAGCCGGAAATGTCGCAAAATTCAGTTTCTGTTTTCATGGAAACCACAATGAAACTTTTGGAAACTACATGGAAACCAACTGGAAATGGTGGTTTCCATGACGTTTCTTCTCAGTTTCAGTGTTCCGGAAACCAACTTATTTTTGTAGTGAGTAATATACAATTAATACAAAACACATATCATAATTACATCAATGTCGCAATAATACCATATTAACCATCAAATTCCAGCTCGTATGGGACGCCACATACATACCATGACAGCTTCAAACTTCAACTCAACATACCGTAACAGCGGGGATACATATCGCTGATGTAATGACGCATTTTCTGACAGAAAGGTCTCAGTTTATAAAATCTTCCTGAACCAAAAGACCCGTGAAGGTCCGGGTCTATTAGAATAGCCCTTCAGCAACCCATGCTTGCTATAAAAGGCGACTATGCTTGTCGTAAAAGGCGACTAACGGGATCGGGTGGTCAGGCTCGCTGACTTGGTTGACACATGTCATCGGTTCCCCATTGCGCATATCGATGCTCATGCTGTTGATCACTGGATTGTCTGGTCCAGACTCGATTATTTACAGACCGCCGCCATATAGCTGGAATATTGCTGAGTGCGGCGTAAAACTCAACTCACTCACTCACTCACTCCTGAACCTAAAAGACAACAGCAGTTGTGAAATATGTATAATTATTCAGTTTAGACGAATATAAAACCCGTAATAATAACGTTTTCCTCCTGTAAGAACAAGTACCATACCATCCGCATCGTACAGCTGTTGATTTTCAATAACATTATTCATCAAACACCGTACCTTGCAAAGATGAAATAGTGTTCAACGTTTTGATGCAATTATGGCACTTATATAGCGGCTTCCGTCCACGTGTGTGCGTGTGCGCGTTCGTATTCGTGCGTGTGCGTGCCAGACTGGGTAACAAAAATAATTTTTGGTACGATTTTGGTGTGACAGGGTCAGGTGTACAACCATCGTCCCTCCGATCCCAAGACGGATGCTCTCTCCACAAGATCGTTCTGCCCACCAGACTGTCATTACATATGTTTAGCGACCTCTCTAACTAACTGCATTTTTCTGTATCCAACTGTACATCAACATTTTAAATCATCACTCAAATCCTGGAACGAATACTCATTCAATAGAAATGGTAACCAAATGACTGTCTATGATGGTTTCACTCCGTCTCGTTACAGGTGCTATGATAATCTATTACATCCTTTCTATAATATGTGTTACTCTACATTAACCAATAACACGCTTCTGCATTGTCTACATGGTTAGGCCTTGTTAAGCACAGAACCAAGAGATGTAATTGTAGCTTTCATGTCTCCAGGCGAGACGATCACGTTGCGAGACCATGCTGAAGTAGATCGATATGACGTCTCGGCGGTGTTTGGAACTTACATTGTCTCTGCAATGTCGTCAGTTGTGCATGTAGAACTTTGGGCTTCATGTGGATTATGCTGGATTCATAAGGTGTGGAAACATTCACTGGATCTTGTGGAAACATAGCAGAACATAAGGCTATTTAATCTGAAATGTTGTGCCTGTCATTATCGTCTCGTGCGAAGATTGTTCGTCTGACAGAAGTAAACTGTTCCCCAGTTGTTGTGTGGTCTCTCTCTGGACTGTGTGGAGACAAAGCGATGTACCCGGAGCCCACTAGTTACAGCATGGACACACATCACCCCGGCTTCTGGAGACAGAGGGTCATTATTGATGAACATCGTGATTATTCAGCAAGGACGACTCTTAAATCTATTTCCTGCAAAATACGCTCACGGGTTTCAATTTGAAACAAAACAAGAAGTATTGTGTTCTACGGAGTTTCAATAAAGATTTCCGTCATGGGTACATCTATTTTCACAATCGACATGTATGCGATCTCTTCCCAAGTGGTAGAGAGTGATTACTTGCCCAGAATAGTCCCGCGCTCTATTCAGTCTCAGAACATGTTATTGTTGCCATGTCTCAGATGTTTTCAGACATGGCCTCATCTGGGAAATACTTACATGTGTTTCAATGACACTCGCTGTCTGACCTCTTTGTGTATACGAATCGCCATTGACAGTCTGAAAACATTTCCTGTTCTTACCATGTTCATGAGATGATTTCCATGAGGCATTACATGGGTTCAACTTTTGAAGGAGGTTTCTCCGTAAACCATGCCATTACAGGAAGTGGGTGGTCATCGTGAAGCAGTAAATAGGGCTTCACTTTACAGAAAGGGGTGGTCACCGTGAAGCAGTCAATGGGGCTTAGCTTTACAGGAAGGGGTATTCACCGTGAAGCAGTAAGTAGGGCTCAACTTTACAAGAAGAAGGTGGTCACGGTGAAGCAGTAAATGGGGCCTTTACTTTACAGGAAGGGGTGGTCACCGTGAAGCAATAAATGGGGCTTGACTTTACAGGAAGGGTGGTCATCGTGAAGCAGTAAGTAGGGCTTAACTTTGCAGGAAGGGGTTATCACCGTGAAGCAGTAAATAGGGCTTAACTTTACAGGAAAGAGGTGGTCATCGTGAAGCAGTAAGTGGGGTTTGACTTTGCAGGAAGAGGTGGTCACCGTGAAGCAGTAAATGGGGCTTGACTTTACAGAAAGGGGTGGTCATCGTGAAGCAGTAAATGGGGCTTGACTTTACAGAAAGGGGTGGTCACCGTGAAGCAGTAAATGGGGCTTGACTTTACAGAAAGGGGTGGTCATCGTGAAGCAGTAAATGGGGCTTGACTCTACAGAAAGGGGTGGTCACCGTAAAGCCGTAAAAGGCCTTGAGTTAGCAAGAAGAGGTGGTCACCGTGAAGCAGTAAGTAGGGCTAAACTTTACAGGAAGGAGTGGTCACCGTGAAGCAGTAGATAGGGCTTGATTTAGCAGGAAGAAGTGGTCACCGTGAAGCAGTAAGTAGGGCTTAACTTTACAATCAATCAGGCATGAAGGCCAGAGGCCCATATACAAAAGAAATATGTATGATATGTACAACATATACGACATGCGACACGTTACATTGAATCTCTTCTCAATATAAGCGCGTAATAAATATATAGAGCTACCTTATATTGTAATAGAGATGCTTTACATGAAGGTATTGAATACAGTTTTGTAGCATTAATATGTGATTGTGGCCATTGTGGAAAATACAGTTGCCTTAAATCATTATATGCAGGACAAAGAAATAGAAAGTGTAATTCATTCTCTACAGTATTACAAAATGGACAGAACCTTTGTGATTTTATAATAGATGAATATCTTCCTTGATTGATTTATAAATCATTTAGGCCAAGTCTCAGGCGCATGAAAACATTACGAAGCTTTTTACTACGTAAGTTGTATAGATAAAACTCAGGTTCAAGTAAAGATTTAAACTCAGGCTAACAATCATATCTTGAACTTTCATATAAAGATGAATGCCAGTCTTGTTTAAAGATATCGATAGCCCTGGTACGAAAGAGTTTGATAAATGCATTAACGTCGCCCAGGGTTTGGGATAGCCAAACAAACCCAAAGCCGTATCTAAACAATAGATTACGAATACGGGTTGCCCAAGTATTTTTACCAATATTATCAAGATGGACAATCATGTTGTAGGTATTTTTGGGCAGACGATGTTCTGGCATATTTATTAATTTACACCAGTACTTTAAACAGCGAGAGTAAGAAATTATGTACAAAGGAAATCTCCCACATTCACCGTACACCATATTATTAGGGGTAGACATCCCAACATTTAGAAAACTTTTACATGGAAGAAGGTGAACCTTTTCAATGGCATAAAATGCCTTATTGCCCCAAATTTCAGACCCATAAAGAAGAATAGGCTGTACTTGGGAATCAAACAATTTGAAAAATATATTGGGACCAACAACCCCCAACTTTGGTATAACAGAGAGCAATTGAAGTAGGGCCCTTTTCCCTCTAATTGCCAAATTAATAATGGATTTATTCAGATTTAGTGTATGTGTAAACAGTATCCCTAGATATTTGTATTCGTTAACAACAGTCATACGTTCACATATAAAGTACCACTTTTCTGTAGCTGCCGTTGGACCACCCTTAGGAAAAACAACAATTTTGTTTTTTTCAAGATTAACATCAAGTCGCCAGTTATCTGAATAAGATGAAAGTGTATCAATTTGTCTCTGAAGGCCAATAACAGTACTTGACATAAGGATCACACCGTCGGCAAAAAGTAAAATAAAAAGTGCAACAAGATCAGGAAATAATTGAATGCCATGTCAGCCAGATTGTATAAAGTCAAAATATAGTTCGTTGATAAAGAATGAGAAAAGTATGGGGCTTAGAACACAGCCTTGTCGTACACCAGTGGGACAATCAAAATAGTCACTGAAAGCATCATCACATCGAACACAAGACTTTACATTTGAATACATTGACCTGATAATATCAAACATTTTCCCTTTAAGACCCCTATTTCTAAGACATTTCCACATTTTATCTCTATCAACAGAATCAAAAGCCTTTCTAAAATCAGCAAAAGCTACATACAATTTTCTTTTACTAAAAGCTAAACATCGCTCAATAACTGAGTATACAGTAAAAATATGATCAAAGGTTGAGTATTCCTTTCTAAATCCAGCTTGTGAATCTGGAATCAAGTCCCTCATATTTGGCCACTGTGTTAGCCTATTATTGATAATCGATACAAATGTTTTACCAACAACACTTGTCAGAGAAATCCCCCGATAATTGTTAGGGTTATTTATGTTTCCATTCTTAAATAATGGAACAATTATTGATTTAGCCCATTCAGATGGAAAACATCTAGAATCAAATATCCGATTAAAGCTTTTAACTAGAAACGGCATTATCTCAGGCAAGGCAGTTTTGATCATCTCTGAAATAACACCATCCACACAAGCAGACTTTCCAACTTTAAAACGAGATTTAGCATCAACTATGTCTAATTCTGTAATAGGAGACTCAAGTAGAAACATATCAACATCACTAAAATCGTCACATCCATTATCTGTATCTATTGTGTCATCATGTGCATCATAGATAATATCGTCCTTAGAAAAAAGTCCCTGAAGTGGCAAACCATTCTGTTTGTGATATACTTGATACGGGTTGGGAGCCTCTTTGTAGGGTGCGAATATTTTGCCAAAACAGCCTTGGACTGTGGAGGGTACTATTTAGTCGACATAGCCTTGAGTTTTGCACTCCACGCTTAAAAGCTCTACAGGAACTCTTATACTTATTTCTAATTTTACAATAGCTCCTACGATTCTGCTCAGTGCGACAACGCCTAAACCGCTTAAGAGCCTTCCCGGATTCCGATCTAGCTACATTACACTCCTTGTTAAATTTAAGTTTACGATTTAAATCACCTTGTCTAAACTGTCTCCTCATACAAGATGCCGAATCTTATATGCACTTTATGAAATTGTCTATGCCCTCTTCAAGAGAAGTCTCCAATTGACTAAATATTGACTCATTATTGGCATCCAAAATTTCTTTGAGAGAACTTATAAATTCATTCTGCTTAGAAGCATCCCATACAAATTTACTAAACCTAGGACTCTCAGCACAATCAGCTGTCCGGTTAGACCGGTATGTACAAGGAAACCTGAACGCCCACTCCAGAGGAAAATGGTCACAATCAGGTCGATCGCCTACATTTAACTTTTCAAGGAACTCAAACAAATCAGCAGATGCAAGAAAATAATCAACGACACTTGGGCCATTTGCTCAAACAAATGTAAACTCTCCACCTCTGTCTCCTTCTATTCTACTTACAGGAAGAAGGTGGTCACCGTGAAGCAGTAAATGAGGCTTAGCTTTACAGGAAGGGGTGGTCATCGTGAAGCAGTAAGTAGGGCTAAACTTTACAGGAAGGGGTGTTCATCGTGAAGCAGTAAGTAGGGCTTAGCTTTACAGGAAGGGGTGGTCACCGTGAAGCAGTAAGTAGGGCTTAACTTTACAGGAAGGGGTGTTCATCGTGAAGCAGTAAGTAGGGCTTAGCTTTACAGGAAGGGGTGGTCACCGTGAAGCATTTACGGTGGTAATATACTACATACAAAAAGTACGGGAACCCCCATAAAATTTGATAGTCATATTTAAACTTAAACATGGTGAGGTCTATTTATACTCTAAGGTAAATGCAACTTTTCGTGTGCTTAATGGGCACCTGAAACAACAGGTTGGAACATGCAGTGAAGCAACTGATTCAATATTCGTTGAGTTTGAGTGAAATGAAACATTGTCAAAAACAGCGAAAAACAAGGGTGCTGAAACACACCAGCGCCATGTTTGATTCAAATGCCAAAACACAACAGCCTAGTGCGTGTGGAAGACAGACTTCCCATGCAGCTTGTGGTGTTCCCATACTTTTGTTTGTAGCAAAGACGTTCCAGGGACAGGAAGTTGTTTGATTAGCGTTACTACATTCAAGGCTTCAGTAAAGCGTCCCAAAATTTTGTGGGTAGATATGTAGAGGAAATTTCCCAAACTGATGTATCAGTGTCAAAATACCCTTAATACTTAGAGCATGTTTCCTCATTTTCACAGGCGAGCTATTGACTTTCCTCTGCGAGTGTTTGTGTCACCGGTGAGGCAGGATACGTTGATCGTTTCGGGAACACCAGCTATCATCACTTATAGAGAGTAGTTCCTGTTATAGCTGAAATCGTACAGCCTGTGCCACAGAGATTTCATGATTTGTTGTGGAAAGGGTGTTAGTGCTTTTATATATTTTGAAATGACTTTAATCACAGGTGTGCATGCCACAAAGACTTTAATATGAATCGATAGTGTAAGTTGTTAACCGCACAGGTAACTGTTAGTTATAGCCTGCTCTATTTCAGTAGAAACCCATGGTCTTACCACTATCAGTTCTCACTCGAAACCGGTACTGGAGCAGAAATAACGTTCGAAGCGTTTTCGGCAAGTTGGTCTTCAGCGTTCAGTTTGACCTTTGGTCACGTCCAGAGGATTACAAGCAGGGTATGGTCAGACAAGGAAACAATCTGATGATGTCATAGTGCTGTCTGCTGGACTCAGGCGGATATATGTCGGCATATCAGTGTACATAAACACGTGTCACTAGCTGACCAGGTGGACTCAGCCTATGTCAGGATATGCGGATATTACAGTATATATCAGCATACATATATGGCATTCCCGCTGTCCGTGATGCGTACAAAACCATGGAGATTAAACTGTTTATCTTTGAGACATTGAAGTTGGCACTGCGACCGCCTGACTGAACCATTAACCCTGAATACAACCCATTACATGCCATTAAACGCCATTAATAGATCATTTAACTGCCACTATCAATGCCTCCTCAGACGATTACCATGCCAACTAAAGGAGCTAGGCGATCCATAACGGATTGTTGAGATAAATATATGCAACAAGAACCTTCCCTTTAACCAATCGAATGACAGTCATTTGTATGATCTCGACTGTATCATAAACATTTGGTTTTACAATCGCAATACAAAATACGGAATAGCATCAAGCAAGATGTGTGGCTGTAAAAAGATTAAAAAGATTTAATTGAGATCAGTGCTGCTGCTGATGGGAGGGCAACACGAAGTGAATGCTCCTATCTTATGTGTTCACAGCATGTTCTGTTACGTGGAAATACTAGAATAAACGCGACATAAATATTTAAAGCAATGAGAATATCAACTGACTGGGATAATGAAACATGAACCACACCTGTACCCTTTGGCGTTAAGAAAAGGCATATGACAAATGTTGGAGTTTATTTTCCAAACTTGTTAATGTTGCAGTAATCTTGGTCATCACCGTGGAAACCTTGCAGTAATCGTAAACAATCATTCTAGAAACGTTTAGAATATCATGGAGTGAGTGTCAAACCGAAACATGAGTCTCATTAATCTACTCAGACAAGGACCTACTTTTCAGCCGATCCCAATTTTTTACGTGTGAAAGTGAAAATAGACGTCACAAACAACTATGGTTATACTGAATTCAAATTCCTTGTTTCATAAGAAAATGGTATTTACAAATGAATTTTAATTTTAACTTTAATAACATCGTATTTCTATATATTATGGCGAGGTGTAGGCAGCATGACCTTAACAAAGACGTCACAGAATGCCTAGTTTGATGAAGTCGTAAAATAAGTCACAATACATCTGGCTTATTGGTTACACCTGTTATCTGTTGTTTGCGCTTATTCAATGTGGTTCTGTAACGCACAATGTGATTGATATAACATCCAGTACCAGACCGCCAAACATTTCTAGCGGCAGAGCCTCGTTTTGAGATTTCCACGATTTGCTGGTTTTTATGTTTGTCAGTGCTCGCTGTACGACAAAGCTAGCTGCACGACATGTTTGCAAGGATTAGAAGGAGCGTAGTGTTGCAATACACAAATGCTTAGATATATCAAATAATACTGATTAATATTTATGTATCCAGTTAAATGAATTGGGCTCATAATTCTGGACTGGTTATTGTACTAAGTTGTGCAATAGGACGGCACCCAGTCAACAGGAAACGAGACTGTTGTGTAATCGATGTTTTGACTTGGAGCAACAAATAAACTCTTTACAAAGTTTTCTGTCTCAAAATCGTATTTAATGATCACATCGTGTATACACACAGCATTAACTGGATACATGGGGCAGTGTTTCCACTAGGCACATACAACTGAACACATGGGGCAGTGTTTCCACCAGGGACATACAACTGGATACATGGGGCAGTGTTTCCACATGGCACATACAACTGAACACATGGGGCAGTGTTTCCACCAGGGACATACAACTGGACACATGGGGCAGTGTTTCCACAAGGCACATACAACTGGACACATGAGGCAGTGTTTCCACCAGGCACATACAACTGGACATATGGGGCAGTGTTTCCACATGGCACATACAACTGAACACATGGGGCAGTGTTTCCACTAGGCACATACAACTGAACACATGGGGCAGTGTTTCCACCAGGGACATACAACTGGATACATGGGGCAGTGTTTCCACAAGGCACATACAACTGGACACATGAGGCAGTGTTTCCACCAGAGACATACACATGGACACATGGGGCAGTGTTTCCACTAGGCACATACAACAGGACACATGGGGCAGTGTTTCCACTAGGCACATACAACTGGACACATGGGGCAGTGTTTCCACTAGGGACGTACAACTGGACACATGAGGCAGTGTTTCCACAAGGCACATACAACTGGACACATGAGGCAGTGTTTCCACTAGGCACATACAACTGGACACATGGGGCAGTCTTTCCACCAGGGACGTACAAATGAACACATGTGGCAGTGTTTCCACCAGGCACATACAACTGGACACATGAGGCAGTGTTTCCACTAGGCACATACAACTGGACACATGGGGCAGTGTTTCCACCAGGGACGTACACACATGGAGGCACGTACGACTGGACACATGAGGCAGTGTTTCCACAAGGCACATACAACTGGACACATGAGGCAGTGTTTCCACAAGGCACATACAACTGGACACATGTGGCAGTGTTTCCACCAGGCACATACAACTGGACACATGAGGCAGTGTTTCCACCAGGCACATACAACTGGACACATGAGGCAGTGTTTCCACCAGGCACATACAACTGGACACATGAGGCAGTGTTTCCACTAGGCACATACAACTGAACACATGTGGCAGTGTATCCACAAGACACATACAACTGGACACATGAGGCAGTGTTTCTACAAGGCACATACAACTGGACACATGAGGCAGTGTTTCCACTAGGCACATACAACTGGACACATGGGACAGTGTTTCCACCAGGGACGTACAACTGGACACATGTGGCAGTGTATCCACAAGGCACATACAACTGGACACATGGGGCAGTGTTTCCACCAGGCACATACAACTGGACACATGGGGCAGTGTTTCCACCAGGCACATACAACTGAACATATGGGGCAGTGTAACACAAGTTGACACAGGTAATTTGTGAATAATGAGCATTTTGTTTTATTCGAAATTAACCATGATGAAGTATACGTGTCTCCCTCAGCGCCACCTGGAGTCCTTATTTGACTGCATGCGCAGTGAAATAGTACATTGCTATCAAATGAAAATGGCCAATATATTTATAGATACTCCAGTACCTTCGAATCAGCAAATCAGAGCTGGCTGATCACATTACACGCAAAGCAAATATATCTCAGTTGATAATGCGACGCAAGACGGTTTTTGTTCACCTGACACGCGTTGCTTCTTACATAGATAATTGATTGAAGATGCTTTTTATTGGTTAAGAATGGTGTCGATTCTTTGTACCTATGAATGAGGACTGAGGTTTATATGACACCGGCATAGCAATCTGTCATTTGACAATTGTTTGATCAAACAGGATGAAACGAAACCAAACCAACATATCGATTTTCTTCTGACGATGATTTCTGTTTCAGCGTCCAGTGGTAATGCTATTAATAGCTTCTAACGATGATTTCTTTTACAGCGTCCAGTGGTAATGTTACAGCTTCTGACGATGAGGTCATGTTACAGCGTCCAGTGGCAATGTTATAGCTTCTGACGATGAGGTCCCGTTACAGCGTCCAAGGTAATGTCATAGCTTCTGGCGATGAGGTCATGTTACAAGGCCCAGTGGTAATGTTATAGCTTCTGGCGATGAGGTCCTGTTATAGCGTCCAGTCGTGATGTTATAGCTTTTGGCGATGAGGTCCTGTTACAACGCCCAGTCGTGATGTTATAGCTTCTGACGATGAGGTCCTGTTACAGCGTCCAGTGGTAATGTTATAGCTTCTGACGATGAGGTCCTGTTACAACGCCCAGTGGTAATGTTATAGCTTCTGACGATGAGGTCCTGTTATATCGTCCAGTCGTGATGTTATAGCTTCTGGCGATGACGTCCTGTTTCAACTCCCAGTGGTAATGTTATAGCTTCTGACGATGACGTCCTGGTACAACGCCCAGTGGTAATGTTATAGCTTCTGAGGATGACGTCCTGTTATAGCGTCCAGTGGTAATGTTGTAACTTCTGACGGTGAGCTTCTGTTACAAAGTCCAGTGGTAATGTTATAACTTCTGACGATGAGGTCCTGTTACAGCGTCCAGTGGTAATGTTGTAACTTCTGACGATGAGGTCCTGTTACAGCGTCCAGTGGTAATGTTGTAACTTCTGACGGTGAGCTTCTGTTACAGCGTCCAGTGTGGTAATGTTATAGCTTCTGGCGATGAGGTCCCGTTATAGCGTCCAGTCGTGATGTTATAGCTTCTGGCGATGAGGTCCTGTTAGAACGCCCAGTGGTAATGTTATAGCTTCTGACGATGAGGTCCTGTTATAGCGTCCAGTCGTGATGTTATAGCTTCTGGCGATGAGGTCCTGTTAGAACGCCCAGTGGTAATGTTATAGCTTCTGACGATGAGGTCCTGTTAGAACGCCCAGTGGTAATGTTATAGCTTCTGACGATGAGGTCCTGTTAGAACGCCCAGTGGTAATGTTATAGCTTCTGGCGATGAGGTCCTGTTAGAACGCCCAGTGGTAATGTTATAGCTTCTGACGATGAGGTCCCATTACAAGACCCAGTGGTAATGTTATAGCTTCTGACGATGAGGTCCTGTTACAACGCCCAGTGGTAATGTTATAGCTTCTGGCGATGAGGGTCCAGTGGTAATGTTTACGATGAACGCCCAGTGGTAATGTTATAGCTTCTGGCGATGAGGTCCTGTTTCAACCCCAGTGGTAATGTTATAGCTTCTGACGATGACGTCCTGTTTCAACTCCCAGTGGTAATGTTATAGCTTCTGACGATGAGGTCCTGGTACAAGGCCCAGTGGTTATGTTAGCGTCCAGTGGTAATGTTATAGCTTCTGCTTCTGGCGATGAGGTCCTGTTACAGCGTCCAGTGGTAATGTTATAGCTTCTGACGATGACGTCCTGTTATAGCGTCCAGTGGTGATGTTATAGCTTCTGACGATGACGTCCTGTTTCAACTCCCAGTGGTAATGTTACAGCTTCTGGCGATGAGGTCCTGTTACAGCGTCCAGTGGTAATGTTACAGCTTCTGTCGATGACGTCCTGTTTCAACGCCCAGTGGTAATGTTATAGCTTCTGGCGATGAGGTCCTGTTACAGCGTCCAGTGGTAATGTTACAGCTTCTGTCGATGACGTCCTGTTTCAACGCCCAGTGGTAATGTTATAGCTTCTGGCGATGAGGTCCTGTTTCAGTGTCCAGTGGTAATGTTATGGCGTCTATGTTGGTAATTGCTCATTCACTCAAACTTGAGATACGTCCTGTGTTCAGAGTAGCTGGCATCCTGAGCTTCTTAGTTAGACAACGCTGATAAGGCTATGAAACCTCTTCCTCTATATTCTTGTGTTTGGTTTTCTAAATTTAAAACAAGGGTTGAATTTGACATGTTTGATAAATCCGACTTTTCATCAAGCTATCAACTTGCAGAGCGGCACTTTCGTAATAGATTCGGGAGTAGGATTTGTCCCCCTGGATGTCGGTCGGGTCCAGCATCTTCAACCCCATCCCAGAAGCTGTCACAGCAAACCGTCGAGGAAAGCACACGAGGTTTACTGATTCAGAAACATGCGCCTGTGCACACGTCGCAAGTGGCTGCGGTAACTACAGTCGCTCAGTGGAATTATCTCCCCTTTCCTCTCCTGACCTTGAACTCTCGGAATATGATGTCTTCCGTCAGCTCAAATGACACCTGCATGGTAGAGCTTGTTCCGCTTTGAACGAAGTGATTGCCAATGGGGAACGAAGAGCAGGTAACAAAACCGAAGTATGATACACCATGTGTGAACTAGTCTGGTTCTAAACCATATCACACTGGCGGTCGTGTATAGCATTCCGTCAGTAGGTACAATATTTTGTATACTTCCAAACAGATCAGTCAGTCAATAACACAAGACAACAATTTTGTTCTTATATTCGCAGACGAGTGTGTGCATGCAATCAAATATTCCACAAACAATTTTATGTTGCCGACCGGAGAGCTCGCCTGTGTGTTGAATCTTCACGTGGTCCATGGCGTCTGTGGTGCAGCGCCATCACAGATCTCAGGGTGGTGAAGGATTCGTACATTTTCATAGCGTCGTCCACGCGTGAGAAAAACAAGCTTGATACATGTTCTGATATTCGAGACAAAAAACGGAAGTGTGTATTTGGAAGTCCACGTGTTGGGGACGACCTGGCGTGCATACCCAGCGTAGAGAGATGACTTCAGTTGCCAGCCGCACATACAGCTGGCAGTGTTTTGAATTGAGTTACATGGGGAATGGTCTGCAAGCAATCAATGTCGAACGAAGCATGAACAGATACGTGAAAACAGATGAAATGATGGTAACTATCTGGTGTGCCTGCCATGTTGGACGATACATACACAGCACCATGGTGGTATACGATATATATATCATCCATATACTATCTGGACACTATACCTGTCATACAGTGCATACTGATAGCAGCCCCACGTTATCGGGAGCACGGACCGTCAGAGGCGAAACGTTGATTGTTCTGCAAGCAATCTTGGTGTACAGACTACCCATGGTGTTGGCAAACCTAAACCACTGCCTTCCGTCCATCACTGTCAGAGTCACACCCCTCGGGGTAAGCCTTGCTGCATAAAGTCTGTTGTTAAAGTTAGATGTAGAAAAATCGCCTTTACGTTTACGAATTAGAATTCTGTTTTGGTAACAGGGGCAGCAGTCAATCTGTTTGGCAGTGCAGTGAATGATATCGATACGATCTTTATGAAGGTTATTGCTTTCAGGGCCTGCAAACCAAGCCCCCAAGGTGACAATTTACACGTAATGTCTTTCGTGTGTCTGTAAAATATATATTATCTGTCTGTGATTTGTATGTGATATGTTTCTGATTTATGAAATATCTGTGATGTCATTGATCTATGGCATGTCTGGTATGGTGACATGTCTGTGGTATGTCTGTGGTATGTCTGTCTCTTTTACGAAATATCTATAATATGTATGTGATATGCCTATGATTTGTATGTGATATGTATCTGATCTATGAAATATCTGTAATATATTTCTCATATGTGATATGTGTGGTATGTCCGTTTATGTGTCTGTGGTATGTGTTAGATCTGTGGTATGACTGGTATGCCTGTAATGTGGCAGTGGTAGGTTTGTCTGCGATGTGTCTTTCACACGGACAGGCGATCTGACTGATCAAGGCGCCGCCAAGGACCGCTGATTAACAAACCATGTACATATATAATCTGGATGGACCAGTTTGCCAATCAGTAACTAAACCATCTGTGATAAGCCATACACAATCGATATAATGCTAGATGTCCCAGTCCTCCATGGGACAGGTAACAGTTTGGCCGGTTAGGAAAATGAGCATGGACAAAATGGACAACAAATTGGACGGACACGCCTAAATATTAGCCTTAAGTCATTTAGTTGGACAAGGAAGGGCCAGCCTTCTAGAACATGAGAGCACCTGGCCAAAAGACTAAGGCACCCGTGAAGAGCCACCTCCTCGCGGTGGGTGCTGGGTAACGCTAAGACCTCTTCAATCCCCGTTGTGGACCCGGGGGTATATTTGGTCCACCAACCCGTTTGCCGTGGGTTGCGCCCCTGTGTCGGTGGAGGAGGGGATTCTGGTGGTTGAGGGCAAAGGAGCAAGGAACAGTGTTCCTTTTGCCCAACACACCACTTCGACCCTTACTTCACCTAGACGGGTGGTAGAACTGGCCCGGTTCTATCAATCGGCTGGTCACGCCGTGCCCTGAGCAAGGATAATTATAATTCCTGTATATACTGATATTTCATGTGGCTAATAAGGAAACCACCAACTCAGAATGTAGTCCTATGCCAGAAGGCGGTGGCTCATGGGCCAATCTGGCATTAATGACCCCCGGGTTCTATTTGCCATCAGGTACTTTTTAAAAAAATTTCTTTTATTGGTTCACAGGATTACAATGTCATATGTAGACAGTGATGTACAGACAGATGGATGATGTACAGGTACTATATCAATATCATGTTAATACACATATATAAGTCAATAAAAAAATATGACCTCAGGTAAATTGGATACATTTTCAATTCATCAAAGTACTGGGAAGAGAAGACCCCATTTATGATTGAAATCTTATATTTTATTATTTCTTTTACCTATATGGTTTTCCACAAAGAATATTTCTTTCAAAGTTTTTATAAATAGAGTTATGTTTGGATGCATATTCTTAATACTGCATACGTAAATGTGCCTTTTTGCTGCAATGATGATGTGATTTAGTAATATATTATGATGTAGAGTACCAAACCAATGTCATCAGGTAATTGTCTAGGGCCGGACCAGCCTGACCTTTTACTCTGTTTGACTATTATAGCTACCTGTGTCTTTCTTGCTGGAGTATAGCATCCTTGTAGCCCTGGTGTTGTAGTTGGCCTCCGTTGCAATTCCGTCCCTGTTGACACTCCATGGTGGGTGGGGTGCAAGGGTGTTGAATATATCTTTCATTATGGCCACCCAACTACCCACTGGTTCCAGATCAAAAACGCAAAGAAGGCACATCGATACTGATGCTGCAACATCTTCTGATGAGGAATCCTTAAACAATATTGATTCTTGTCCACGACTATTTGTTGTCGATGAAATTGATGGCACACCCCTCAAAATCAATCCTTCCATTATTTCAAAATCCATTGAAGGCATTTGTGGAACTGTTAAAAATGTTATACGTCTCCGGTCTGGTTCTCTTCTTGTGAAATGTGCAAGGAGACAACAGTCTCAAAATCTCCTCAAGGTTCATCAGTTTGCCAATACTGAGATTGTCGTATCAATCCACAAGACGCTAAATTCATTTAGAGGCATCGTACGTGACAGTGCAAAGTGCCTCTCAGATATGTCTGAAGAGGAGATTGTGGCAGAAATGAAACCTCAAGGAGTACTGTCTGTAAAACGGTTCACTAGGAGAGAAGGTGACAATATCATTAAAACAAACACCTACCTTTTCACATTTGCTCTCTCAAAGATTCCATCTTCTGTCCAAGCAGGGTACTTCAACATCGGAATGGATATGTACATACCAAATCCACTCCGTTGTTTTAAATGCCAACAATTTAGTCACGGTGCAAGGTCTTGCAGAAACCCCCAAGTTTGCTCCCCGATGTAGTAACAATCATGATGGCACTGACTATCAAGTGCGCAAGTGCGCAATTTTAAGGGTGACCATATGACCTCCTCCAAAACCTGTCCTTCTTTTGTGAGACAGACACAAATCCTGAAACTGAAGTACACTAATGACATTTCCTTTGCAGATGCAAGGAACTTGGTTGATCATGAGTTATCTGCTTCATTCTCTACTCCTAAATATTCAGCTGCAGTCTCCTCTTCCCCACTCAAAGTTGATACTTGTTGTCAAACCGCTATCAGCTGGACCTCAGATGAGCAAATTGTATTATATCCAGTAAATGCTGAGCATATTACTATGTCATCAGAATCATCACAAACTGCTCTTTCGACAGATCCTCTACCGCTATCAAATAACAAATCATCATGAAACTGAAAGGAAAACAACACTGTCAAATAAAGAACGAAAACAACAAAGAAGAACGGAAGCCAAGGCCCTTAAACATGTTGAGGTGCCTTTACCATTAAAAGTGCCTGTAGAGGTTCATAACACCTATGAACCTCTAGATATGGCGACAAACCCCTCACAGCCATCTCAGCATAAAGGGACTTCGTCTCGTCCACGTTCCCCTATTGTACCCCCATGAGTTGCTCACATAATATTATACAATTTTAGGAATATGTTTAATTGGATTTGTATAAACAGCCTTGACCAGCTATCAAGTGCTTGGTTTCATTCAAGAGAGACAACTCCGTTAATCCTTTTTCATTAGTTTGTGAAGAGTTATCCCCCTTTGTTTACTTGCTCGCAGACGACATTTTCAATGATCCTCAGTATGGATGATTTCGAGAAGAGGAAGTTGATTTTAGAGTATTATAACAAGGACATCAGATCAGCTAAAGTGATTTCAAGTAGAACTGGCACTGTCCACTGTTTATCGTGTTTTAAAAATACTGCAAATGGATATGACATTGAGCACCAGGGAGGCGCAGGTAGGCCCAGAAAATTGACTGTCAGTGACAGGAGGCGGCTTGGTATTCTTGTTTCTAAAAACAAACGAAGGAGTTTAGAAAACTTAAGGCTGGATATGATTGATAGAGGAACTGTGGCTGTCTGTAAGGAGAAAATTAGAACTGTGCTGCATGCAATAGGGTTGGCAGAAAAATCGAGGAATTCCATCACCGATCATGAAACCTGAACAAAAGGAGCGAAGGTTGAACTGGTGCTTACAGCATAGAAATTTTAACTGGGACAATGTGACTTTCTCAGATGAAAGTTCTGTGTGGCTGTTTTCTAATTCACTGAAATTCTGGACCAAACAAACTGAAATACTTTTGTATCAGCGCCCAAAGTACGGTCCGAAATTTAACGTGTAGGGTGGCATATCTGTGTTAGGGGCAACGCCTCTCTGTGTATTTGAAGGGAACATGAACAGTGAGCAGTACACAGATATTCTCGAGGGACATTTACTTCCATCTGCTCACGTGTTCTATGGACATTTTTGGATTTTCCAGCAGGACAACGACCCAAAACATCGTTCAAAGCATTCACAGGCCTGGTTTCGGACCCAAAATATGACATTATTAGATTGGCCAAGCTATAGCCCTGACCTAAATCCAATAGAAAATATTGGGGACTTATGAAAGAAAGTGTCAGTAAGAAAAATCTGACAAATATTGCTGAAATGAAAGAAGAGGTGGTCCGATATTGGGACAGCATAGACCACGACTTTCTAACTTCTTTGATCAGTAGTATGCCCCGCGGCAATGAAGCCTGCATTGCTGCCCATGGTGACTTGACAAAATACTAACTGTTCACCTGTCTTTGAATCTGGAGTTATGTTCTGCTAATATTCACATTTAATACGTGAGCAATGAGTGAAAAAAACAAAACATTTACAATCTTTAAATTCTCAATCATTTCTGGTTGTTCTGTACCTGAAAAGTACAGATAACTTTGATTTTCGTCAGTACAATTCGTATCATTCGTTTTCAACCCCAGGTAATAAATCCACTGGTGGCGCTTCTATTTTGGTGAGGCAGGGTCTTATTCATAGCCCTGTCCCTCTTAAAGCAATCTTCGGGGCTGTTGCTGTCCGCCTCTCTTTACAAATAACCGTCACGCTCTGTTCTTTGTACATTTCTCCATCTTCGGCTCTTCAGCAGTCCGATCTGCAGCATCTTTTCGACCAGCTTCCCAAACCCTGTATTATCATGGGTAATCTGAATGGACACAACCCTTTGTGGGGAAGTCTCGATACTAGCTACAAAGGGAAAATCATCGAACACTTCATTTCTAATAATAATTTATGCATCTTAAATGATGGATCAGCCTCTTATTTACATCCTGGATTTGGAACATATTCTGCACTTGATCTGTCTCTCACAGATCCAAACATATATAACGAATTTGAATGGTCAGTCCATGAAGACCTGTGTGGAAGTGACCATTTCCCCACAATACTTTCATCTATAAACCCGCATGATGATCCACCTGCACCAAGGTGGAATTTTAATAAGGCCAACTGGCCATTATTTCAGAACTGTGTACTGACAACTTGAAATCGGACTTATTTAACAATGCTCTAGATCCGATCCAATTATTCTCGGGTAAATTGAAGAATATTGCTGATGAAACTATCCCTAAGTCCTCTGCAATTCCACATATCCGTAAATCATGGTTTAAAAATGACTGTAAACAGGCCAGAAAGAGTTGGAAGAAGTTAGGAAAATATTTTCGCCGACATCCTACTGTCCATAATTTAGATAAAGTTAAAATTTTAAATGCCAAGGCTCGACGCACCTTTAAACAGAATAAGCGTCAGTCTTGGCGAAACTATGTTTCCAAAATAAATTTACGCACACCTATTTCAAAGGTGTGGAACATGATTCAACGAATAAAAGGCAAAGGTTCCAAATCTACTGTCCACCATCTGAAGGATGGTAACAATGTATTGTCGGATAAGGCTGACATTGCCAATAAGCTTGGTGAAACTCTCGCCAAGCATTCGTCTTCATCAAATTATGTCCCGGAGTTTCAGAAACATCAGAAACAACAGAAGAAGAACAGAATTAATTTTAACTCGGACAATGGTGAAGATTATAATGAACTATTTACACCGCATGAGTTATATACCGCCCTTGAGCAAGCTCATGATACAGCAACAGGGGCTGATAATATACACTATCAGCCCTTAAAACATTTTCCTGAATCGTGTTTGGAAACACTTCTAAATATGGACTTCAGGGAATTTCCCACCTTATTGGCGTAATGCCATTGTTGTCACAATACCAAAGCCTGGCCGGGATCATACTGATCTATCTAATTACAGACCAATCTCTTTAACGAGTTGTGTTTGTAAAACCATGGAACGAATGGTAAACAATAGATTAACATGGTATCTTGAAACCAATCACCTTATAACCAATATTCAATGTGGTTTCAGGAAAAATCGTAGTACCATTAATCATTTAGTAGGATTGGAATCCTTTGTAAAACATGCTCTAATAAATAAGCAACATGCTGTATCAATATTCTATGATCTCGAGAAAGCATACGATACAACCTGGAAGCATGGCATTTTAAGGGATTTACATGATTTTGGTTTGAGGGATCGTTTACCTCTTTTTATATCACAGTTTTTAAGCGACAGGCAATTTCAAGTCCGAGTGGGGTCAACCCTGTCTGACCATCATAATCAGGATCAGGGGACCCCACAAGGTAGTATTTTGTCTGTCACGCTATTTAGTATCAAGATAAACAGTTTATCCAAGGTTTTAAATGATTCAATTGATGGATTACTTTTTGTGGATGATTTTAATATTTCTTGTCGCGGTAAAAATATGTATACTATTGAACGGTAACTGCAGTTGTGTTTAAATAAAATAAATAAATGGTGTCTTGAAAACGGCTTTAAATTTTCTAAATCAAAAACTAATAGTCTATACTTTAGTAGAAAATTTAAGCCGCATAAGGACCCAGACCTATTTTTAAATGGCACTCCCATCAAGGTTGGTAAGGAGGCTAAGTTCTTGGGTCTCATTTTCGACTCCCATCTAACTTTTTTGCCGCATATTTAATCCCTTAAAGCCAAATGCCTGAAGGCACTCGATTTGTTGAAAGTTGTTTCCAACTCAAAGTGGGGAAGGGATCAAGCTACCCTCTTACACCTATATCGATCACTGGTCCTCTCGAAACTTGATTATGGCTCCATCGTATATGGTGGAGCCTTCAAAATCAACCTTAAACTACTTGATTCTGTCCACCACGAAGGCCTCAGACTTTTTCTTGGGTCTTTTAGAACTTCTCCTGTTGACGGTCACTGTTGAGCCATCTCTTACCCAAACACGTATAAAATTATCCTTACATTATATAACAAAACTATATTCTAACGTGTCTAATCCTGCATTTAACTGTGTTTTCAATCCTCTTTATGAGGATCTTTACAACCAAAAGTCTTCTCTTGTTCCACCTCTGGGACTAAGAGTCAAACCTTTTCTGTCTGCTGCTGGCATTGAGCTGGACAATATACAGTACAACCAGAAATTATTGAGAATTTTTAGATTGTATTTGTTATATTTTTTTCACTAATTACTCACGTATTAAATGTGAATATTAGCAGAACATAACTCCAGATTCAAAGACAGGTGAACAGTTAGTATTTTGTCAAGTCACCATGGGCAGCAATGCAGGCTTCATTGCCGCGGGGCATACTACTGATCAAAGAAGTTAGAAAGACGTGGTCCATGTTGTCCCAATATCGGACCACCTCTTCTTTCATTTCAGAAATATTTGTCAGATGTTTCCTTCATAAGTCCCCAAACATTTTCTATTGGACTTAGGTCAGGGCTATAGCTTGGCCAATCTAATAATGTCATATTTTGGGTCCGAAACCAGGCCTGTGAATGCTTTGAACGATGTTTTGGGCCAAATGTCTCTGACAAGCAGCCTGGCAGTTGCAGTCCCACACAGATTTCAACTTTTTGCCTAGCTAATTAGTGAGGGGCTTTCAGATACAAGATATATACACAAGATGTAAGACAGTAAGCAGATAAATGTCATAATAAATAAATGACCAAAAATGTCATAAGTTTCATTATAGTTTGGGGGAACTTGAACTTTGAACTTTTGCTTGAAAGGTCTGTATCTGACATAACCTACAATATGGTGCATAGGCAACTTCGAATTTCATAAAAATACAATCAACTTGAACCTCTCGAAGAAAACATGATTCCTCTCCAGATGTTTGTATCACTCTATTGGATGAGATATGACATCATCGATGTGGGCTTCGGCAGCCTCAAGATGTGCAGTAATGTGATTGATGAGACGCTCGGCTGTGGCAGGAGCACAATGGCAGAGCTTTGTATTGATAAAGTCCATCTGGATTCACAATAGCGAGGACATGGTTGGCACGTCAGCGGGGTCCCCTTCACTGGGGCAGCTACTCTGGCACTGAAGCTAGTTTTGCTGAATCTGTCAATGCTCAACACACTGGTTATTACTGTTTAAATTTGACAATATTGAAAAGAACAATTTTGAAAGAACTATAGTATGTGGGATTTGATATTCAAACAATAAGTTAACAATAAAATCATACTGCCATGTGACGAGAATGCCACCCTTTGTCTTCTGATACTATACATTCAACTATCATCAATAAATGTTTCATAGTCGATATATTTGATGTATATAATGTTATATCGTTAGCGACCTTTAATGATGTGTTTACCCGCCAGCATTATGTAAATCTCCACATCTATATTGATAAACAAGTACTTACAGACACATTATTAAAGAACTTCAATTGCCAAACAGTCACTGTCCCACTCAAGATTCACTGATTGAATTAATAGCTGAATCAACGCGTTTCACTTTGGTAATCAAATATATCCCTTCAGTGGTGTTCAGTAAGATCATAATTGATACAACTTCTTTAGGTGGCATTTCGAAGCTGGTACTGATAAAAACGTGTTTCCTCTGCATCGTCGATATAATTTTTACATAGAATCGACAAAATAATTGCATATGTGAGTGGTTTTAATGGGGATATTTTGATCCATGAGGTCACGTGAAGTCCATCCTCTACATAAAGGCTGTATATTAGTTGGAGTTAATACCCACCCCCACCCCCCACCCAACCCCCGACTTCCCTGTCAGTAACTTGATGTGTTTGTACAGTGGTGGACACAATCACCTGGGTATGAAAGGCCTGCGTGTAAAGGGGTCGACAGAGTGTGAGATGTGGCTAGGTAGCTACTGATTACGGCTTGTATGTACCCAATACCGTGTCACTAGATGAATCCCTGATGTCAATATAATATGCTGTAGGGATATTGATATTGTTTACACCTGAAATGGTCAGTGAAATGTAATCTTTAATCCCTCCTGAACAATAGCAGCAGATGAAGGATGCTAAGACTGTATGAATGGCAATCGTGTCCAACCCGTACAATGGACAGCAATGCCATGTAGTTGTGTGATGGCCAATACACTGAGGAATACAGTGATTTGAGAAAAATGTTTCGGTGTAGATTCAAATATGGTAAACTCTCTGAATGTTTCGTAAATGAACGCGGATGTAGGCAAGGAGATCCTCTGTCACCGTACCTCTACATTTTTGTCGCTGAAATACTTGGGTGCATGATTAGAAGTTAATCAGAACAAGAAAGGTCGTAAGGAAGATAGAATTCATGGAAGTCAACTTCTTTACTACGAGGAATGCATCGTTTCCTTACTCCTTCATCAGGTCAGTGAATGGTAGGAGGCAGAGATCATGTATATGCTTACTCCTTCATCCGGTCAATGAATGGGAGGAGGCAGAGAGCATGTATATGCTTACTCCTTTATCAGGTCAGTGAATGGTAGGAGGCAGAGAGCATGTATATGCTTACTCCTTCATCCGGTCAATGAATGGGAGGAGGCAGAGAGCATGTATATGCTTACTCCTTCATCAGGTCAATGAATGGTAGGAGGCAGAGAGCATGTATATGCTTACTCCTTCATCAGGTCAGTGAATGGTAGGAGGCAGAGAGCATGTATATGCTTACTCCTTCATCAGGTCAGTGAATGGTAGGAGGCAGAGAGCATGTATATGCTTACTCCTTCATCAGGTCAATGAATGGTAGGAGGCAGAGAGCATGTATATGCTTACTCCTTCATCAGGTCAATGAATGGTAGGAGGCAGAGAGCATGTATATGCTTACTCCTTCATCAAGTCAATGAATGGTAGGAGGCAGAGAGCATGTATATGCTTACTCCTTCATCAGGTCAATGAATGGTAGGAGGCAGAGAGCATGTATATGCTTACTTCTTCATCAGGTCAGTGAATGGTAGGAGGCAGAACAACAAAGTAATAAGACAACAAAGATGTAGTCTAAACAATGGAAGCCAACAGTTAACTGGCGTTGATGTGTGATTGACAAATGACAAATGGAAGCCAGCACTTCACAGTTAATCAGCGCTGAACTGAAGTCAACACTTCAATCTTAAGGTTTCTTAGTCAAAATTTCACCAAAGTCAAAATTACTTCAATGTCAAAATTACTTCAATGTCAAAATTACTTCAATGTCAAAAGTTGATCAAAGTCAGAATATGAATATACCAAGAAAACATAACTTTTTATCATCTAAACCTGCGTTCATTTTCTCAAATAAATTACATAAAAATTGTGTGTGGCAATTGTCCTCACTATGATAGTGAAAGTAACTGGGTGGCAATTGTCCGGGTGACAATTGTCCTGCTCCCGGCCGGTGGAGGGGGCTCTGTAGACGGAGGAGGTATGTGTAATGTATACGCAAGGGTTCGGGTGAGGGTGTCTGTGGAGGTAGGGGTATATGTTTTGTAAGAACAGCATACGAGGGGACGTTATGGAGTACATCAATACGGATGAAAGGGAAACTGGGAATGTCGATTGTTGTTTGACGATGCTGTCAAATTGCTGCCGGTAATGTTATCTCCCTCCTGCTAAATACTTCTGAATTCCTTCATCCAGAAGCGACAACGTCTGCTTCACCTGCATCAAAGAAGAAATCAGTGAAAATGTCGCTGATTTCGTCTTGAGGCCAGTGATTTTACTCGTGGATGTATCACCGCTGTCCAGTGGCTATTCTGTCCCATATTGTAAGAAACCAACCGCTGTGTGACCAAACAAAACATATTCCGACACTGAAACTCTCTGTGTCAGTGTTAAATCATGTGGGCTGTGTGGAAGCACACTGACCGCATGGAAATCGTATGTACTTTTATCATTAATAATATACACAGATACAGTAGAAGAGTATTTGTCAGGTCCTGTCTCGATTGCAAAAGCAAACTGTCTTCAAATCGCTGGAATATTGCTGTGTGAGTCTTTATATAAACAAACAGCCCGTCCGACGTGTGTTAAATACGCCTTAAATACGATCAAAGCGATCGCGTGAAGTGTGGTCGAGTGAAGGTACTAATATTTCTCATCGAATCAACCAAGGTTCCTGTTGACAAATAATAGCAGTTTGCAATTCATGAGCAACCACATGATAAATTTTCCATAATTGTGGGAAGTACTCGAGACTGGTCTCTGATGAGCCATAACATCAGGTTACTCCTGTATATAATGACAATTATGACCCTCAGCATGCCCGGGGCCGAGCCCGTCAGTCTATCTCAGCAGCAGGAGTTAAACACACGTGGTGGCGGTGTAGTTCCCCGTGCCTGTATACATGACGTCCAACTACGCAGGCAGTTAATATCACGGGCACTAAATACACAGGCAGTCAATAGACGTGCAGTAAATGCACGGGCAGTAAATATACATGCAGTAAACACACGGGCTTTAGATACACAAGCAGTAAATGCACGGGCAGTGAATATACATGCAGTAAACACACGGGCTTTAGATACACAAGCTGTAAACACACGGGCTTTAGATACACAAGCAGTTAATACACTGGCAATGAATATACATGCAGTAAACACACGGGCTTTAGATACACAAGCAGTTAATACACTGGCAGTGAATATACATGCAGTAAACACACGGGCTTTAGATACACAAGCAGTTAATACACTGGCAGTGAATATACATGCAGTAAACACACGGGCTTTAGATACACAAGCAGTTAATACACTGGCAGTGAATATACATGCAGTAAACACACGGGCTTTAGATACACAAGCAGTTAATACACTGGCAGTGAATATACATGTAGTAAACACAGGGGCTTTAAATACACAAGCAGTTAATACACGAGCAGGAAATATACATGCAGTAAACACACGGGCTTTAGATACACAAGCAGTTAATACACTGGCAGTGAATATACATGCAGTAGACACACGGGCTTTAGATACACAAACAGTTAATACACGAGCAGGAAATATACATGCAGTAAACACACGGGCTTTAGATACACAAGCAGTTAATACACTGGCAGTGAATATACATGCAGTTAACACACGGGCTTTAGATACACAAGCAGTTAATACACGAGCAGGAAATATACATGCAGTAAACACACGGGCTTTAGATACACAAGCAGTTAATACACTGGCAGTGAATATACATGCAGTAAACACACGGGCTTTAGATACACAAGCAGTTAATGCACGAGCAGGAAATATACATGCAGTAAACACACGGGCTTTAGATACACAAGCGCAGTTAATACACTGGCAGTGAATATACATGCAGTAAACACACGGGCTTTAGATACACAAGCAGTTAATACACGAGCAGGAAATATACATGCAGTAAACACACGGGCTTTAGATACACAAGCAGTTAATACACTGGCAGTGAATATACATGCAGTAAATGCACGAGCAGTAAATATACATGCAGTAAACACACGGGCTTTAGATACACAAGCAGTTAATACACTGGCAGTGAATATACATGCAGTAAACACACGGGCTTTAGATACACAAGCAGTTAATACACTGGCAGTGAATATACATGCAGTAAACACACGGGCTTTAGATACACAAGCAGTTAATACACTGGCAGTGAATATACATGTAGTAAACACAGGGGCTTTAAATACACAAGCAGTTAATACACGAGCAGGAAATATACATGCAGTAAACACACGGGCTTTAGATACACAAGCAGTTAATACACTGGCAGTGAATATACATGCAGTAAACACACGGGCTTTAGATACACAAGCAGTTAATACACTGGCAGTGAATATACATGCAGTAGACACACGGGCTTTAGATACACAAACAGTTAATACACGAGCAGGAAATATACATGCAGTAAAACACACGGGCTTTAGATACATAAGCAGTTAATACACTGGCAGTGAATATACATGCAGTTAACACACGGGCTTTAGATACACAAGCAGTTAATACACGAGCAGGAAATATACATGCAGTAAACACACGGGCTTTAGATACACAAGCAGTTAATACACTGGCAGTGAATATACATGCAGTAAACACACGGGCTTTAGATACACAAGCAGTTAATGCACGAGCAGGAAATATACATGCAGTAAACACACGGGCTTTAGATACACAAGCAGTTAATACACTGGCAGTGAATATACATGCAGTAAACACACGGGCTTTAGATACACAAGCAGTTAATACACGAGCAGGAAATATACATGCAGTAAACACACGGGCTTTAGATACACAAGCAGTTAATACACTGGCAGTGAATATACATGCAGTAAAATGCACGAGCAGTAAATATACATGCAGTAAACACACGGGCTTTAGATACACAAGCATAATACACTGGTAGTGAATATAATGCACTTGTTTGAGTGGCATTTTAGAAGTTGAGACGTACAATATATAACAAGTTTTATGGATAACAACTATCTTTATTTTCGTGAGTGCGACGTTCGATACAGATTCTTGTACCGTTGTCAAGCAAAAGAGTGATACATGAAGTGTAGGAGCTGCATATATATACTGTATATAACAATGAAACAACATAATAGACAAAGGAAACAACATAATTGCCATGATTGGCTAAACAGTAAGCTGATGAAGCCAGTAAGTACATAAAGGAATAGCCAGAGACACTCTTGCTTGCACGGTACATAAGAATCTAAAACACGGGCTTTAGATACACAAGCAGTTAATACACTGGCAGTGAATATACATGCAGTAAAACACAGGGGCTTTAGATACACAAGCAGTTAATACACTGGCAGTGAATATACATGTAGTAAACACACGGGCTTTAAATACACAAGCAGTTAATACAGGAATATACATGCAGTAAACACACGGGCTTTAGATACACAAGCAGAGTTAATACACTGGCAGTGAATATACATGCAGTAAACACAGGGGCTTTAGATACACAAACAGTTAATACACGAGCAGGAAATATACATGCAGTAAAACACACGGGCTTTAGATACACAAGCAGTTAATACACTGGCAGTGAATATACATGCAGTTAACACACGGGCTTTAGATACACAAGCAGTTAATACACGAGCAGGAAATATACATGCAGTAAACACACGGGCTTTAGATACACAAGCAGTTAATACACTGGCAGTGAATATACATGCAGTAAACACACGGGCTTTAGATACACACAAGCAGTTAATGCACGAGCAGGAAATATACATGCAGTAAACACACGGGCTTTAGATACACAAGCAGTTAATACACTGGCAGTGAATATACATGCAGTAAACACACGGGCTTTAGATACACAAGCAGTTAATACACGAGCAGGAAATATACATGCAGTAAACACACGGGCTTTAGATACACAAGCAGTTAATACACTGGCAGTGAATATACATGCAGTAAATGCACGAGCAGTAAATATACATGCAGTAAACACACGGGCTTTAGATACACAAGCAGTAAATGCACCTGCAGTAAATATACATGCAGTAAACACACGGGCTTTAGATACACAAGCAGTAAATTCACGGGCAGTAAATATATAGGCAGTAAATACTCAGGCTTTAGATACAATGATAGAACAAGTATATATGGATGGCAACTTCTTTTATTCTAGAGCACTACGTTACAATACAGGTTCTTGCATCGTTTTCAAGTGAGAATTGAATAAAAGTGTTCATCCATATATACTTGTTCTTCAAGTGAGAATTGAATATAAGTTGTCATCCATATATACTTGTTCATTCTGACTTCCAACTTCTAAAATGCCACTCAAAGAAGTCTTTAGATACACGGGCATCAGATACACAGGCAGTAAATGCACTAACAGTAAATACTCGGGTTTTAGATTGACAAGCAGGCAGTCAATGCACTGGCGGTAAATATACAGGCAGTAAATATACAGGGAGCAAATATACAGGCAGTAAATATACAGACAGTAAATACACAGGCAGTAAATGCACAGGCAGTAAATATACAGGCAGTAAATATACAGGCAGTAAATATACAGGCAGTAAATATACAGGCAGCAAATATACAGGCAGTAAATATACAGACAGTAAATACACAGGCAGTAAATGCACAGGCAGTAAATATACAGGCAGTAAATACACAGGCAGTAACTACACGAGCAGTAAAAATACAGGCAGTAAATATACACGGCAGTAAATATACAGACAGTGAATACACAGGCAGTTAATACACAGGCAGTAAATATACAGACAGTAAATATACAGACAGTAAATACACAGGCAGTAAATGCACAGGCAGTAAATATACAGGCAGTAAATACACAGGCAGTAACTACATGAGCAGTAAATATACAGGCAGTAAATATACAGGCAGTAAATATACAGACAGTGAATACACAGGCAGTTAATACACAGGCAGTAAATATACAGACAGTAAATACACAGGCAGTAAATACACGAGCAGTAAATTATACATATAGTAAATACACATACAGTAAATACACGGTCATCATGCGACGATGTCGTATTGGCCACACAAGATATACTCATGTATATCTATTGAAAGGCGAGGATTTTCCGTTTTGTATCCCTTGTGATGAGAAAGTCACTCTCAAGCATATCCTGCTTGACTGTGTTGAATTCTCCATCATAAGGGATAAATATTTCAATAGCAAAACAATAAAGGACCTTTTTAATAAAGTTAATTATCATTTAATCATTGGTTTTTTAAAAGAGTTAGATTTGTTAAATGAATTTTGATTTATGTTTTGTAAATAGCTAAAGTTTTATAATTCGTAGTTCAGATTATCAACTTAGCTTGTTAGTGGCTGCATCCTCAAAGGGGGTTGAAGTAGCGTAAAATTATTGTCCCCCTGAGAGGGTACGTAAGACCCAAAACTTTCAAAGTAAAATTTAAAACTACCAAATGTTTTAAACGTAGCATTTTTATTATTTTAATTTTCGGCTAAATTTCCCTACAATCGCCAGTGGCTGAGGGGATGGTGTAAATCCAGCTAGGGTCCTTGCAGGTAGCAAAGACACTGTAAGTCCCATGGTCCCTAGGATGGTGATCTATCTTCAGTTGTTGGCGATCTATAGCCCATTTTTACATTGTATTGTCCAAAAATAATTTTCTACTTTTAAAGATTGCTAGCTAGTTTTAACTCAATCTGTGATAATCTAGTGGTTTTACTGTCCTTCGTTGACATTCTTTTTTATATCATATGAATGTAGTACGAATTTAGAAATAGTTTTAGTCAAAATATGGCTGAAATTTGCCGATGTGACTTTAAATCTTAACTCACTCACTCACTCCAAAAGAGTAACTTGACTCACGACAATAAAATGGTATTGGACCTAAACTAGCTTACGGAATACTAGAAATATGGAGTATAACACTAGCACCCAGTTCGATACGTTTAACCCAATAACAATAGAAGTAAGTCGGTACAATTCACTGACCTGATGAAGGAGTAAGGAAACGATGCATTCCTCGTAGTAAAGAAGTTGACTTCCATGAATTCTATCTTCCTTACGACCTTTCTTGTTCTGATTAACTTCTAATCATGCACCCAAGTATTTCAGCGACAAAAATGTAGAGGTACGGTGACAGAGGATCTCCTTGCCTACATCCGCGTTCATTTACGAAACATTCAGAGAGTTTACCATATTTGAATCTACACCGAAACATTTTTCTCAAATCACTGTATTCCTCAGTGTATTGGCCATCACACAACTACATGGCATTGCTGTCCATTGTACGGGTTGGACACGATTGCCATTCATACAGTCTTAGCATCCTTCATCTGCTGCTATTGTTCAGGAGGGATTAAAGATTACATTTCACTGACCATCTCAGGTGTAAACAATATCAATATCCCTACAGCATATTATATTGACATCAGGGATTCATCTAGTGACACGGTATTGGGTACATACAAGCCGTAATCAGTAGCTACCTAGCCACATCTCACACTCTGTCGACCCCTTTACACGCAGGCCTTTCATACCCAGGTGATTGTGTCCACCACTGTACAAACACATCAAGTTACTGACAGGGAAGTCGGGGTTGGGTGGGTGGTGGTGGGGTATTAAATCCAACTTAATATACAGCCTTTATGTAGAGGATGGACTTCACGTGACCTCATGGATCAAAATATCCCCATTAAAACCACTCACATATGCAATTATTTTGTCGATTCTATGTAAAAATTATATCGACGATGCAGAGGAAACTCGTTTTTATCAGTACCAGCTTCTAAATGCCACCTAAAGAAGTTGTATCAATTATGATCTTACTGAACACCACTGAAGGGATATATTTGATTACCAAAGTGAAACGCGTTGATTCAGCTATTAATTCAATCAGTGAATCTTGAGTGGGACAGTGACTGTTTGGCAATTGAAGTTCTTTAATAATGTGTCTGTAAGTACTTGTTTATCAATATAGATGTGGAGATTTACATAATGCTGGCGGGTAAACACATCATTAAAGGTCGCTAACGATATAACATTATATACATCAAATATATCGACTATGAAACATTTATTGATGATAGTTGAATGTATAGTATCAGAAGACAAAGGGTGGCATTCTCGTCACATGGCAGTATGATTTTATTGTTAACTTATTGTTTGAATATCAAATCCCACATACTATAGTTCTTTCAAAATTGTTCTTTTCAATATTGTCAAATTTAAACAGTAATAACCAGTGTGTTGAGCATTGACAGATTCAGCAAACTAGCTTCAGTGCCAGAGTAGCTGCCCCAGTGAAGGGGACCCCGCTGACGTGCCAACCATGTCCTCGCTATTGTGAATCCAGATGGACTTTATCAATACAAAGCTCTGCCATTGTGCTCCTGCCACAGCCGAGCGTCTCATCAATCACATTACTGCACATCTTGAGGCTGCCGAAGCCCACATCGATGATGTCATAACTCATCCAATAGAGTGAGACAAACATCTGGAGAGGAATCATGTTTTCTTCGAGAGGTTCAAGTTGATTGTATTTTTATGAAATTCGAAGATGCCTATGCACCATATTGTAGGTTATGTCAGATACAGACCTTTCAAGCAAAAGTTCAAAGTTCAAGTTCCCCCAAACTATAATGAAACTTATGACATTTTTGGTCATTTATTTATTATGACATTTATCTGCTTACTGTCTTACATCTTGTGTATATATCTTGTATCTGAAAGCCCCTCACTAATTAGCTAGGCAAAAAGTTGAAATCTGCGTGGGACTGCAACTGCCAGGCTGCTTGTCAGAGACATTTGGCTATAATTCTCTGTAGTATTCCAGTTCCCCCAGAACGAAGATATGAGCAAATCCTTTCAGATTGGCAGGAGATGATACTAACCATGGACCTGGAACTGACATATTACAAAACAGATTGATCTGGATTTAGTCAACCATTCTGCTTGTTATTATGCATGGACATATAACAAACATCGTTTAAATCATTTCATCATTAACACAGAAACTCTTGCTCTAGCTGCTGGATTTGAAGTGTATTTGGATACCACTTTGTTTTTTTCTTTCAATGTACACAGAGCACTATTCTCTTCCCTTCATTAAATGTAAATATTCATAAATGAACATGCCTGACAAGATGGCGGTTGTCTTTTCATGACTGTCACCCAGACATCCATACAACATCACAATTACAGTTGCATAAACACGAGTTGAATGATATGATCACTCTACTACTTCAAATCTGATTTGTAGTTTTGGGGAAATCTGTCATAATTACCATATGTAATGAGTACTGATTCACAAATATTTGCAACACTTGTCACAGTTTGTACGGTAATTAGCAAAGAAAGTGCTGACTTTGCTCCAACTTTCTTTCTCCGTATAGGGAGTGTGTTACAAAGCATTACAATGTAGTTTTATAAATGATGTAATTGTATTACGTTCTGTTGATATTCAGAGGTTGATGACACTGTGTTCTTTCGGTGAATTTACCTGAATTTCTGAATGGTGTATTCGATGGTGTGGAAGTTGTCGTGATAAGAGTCTTCTGGGGTCAAGATAGTCGAGAATTTCCGAGAAGGACATAATCCATACTAATCCATAGCATAGACCTTCTACAGATTATTATAATAATAGATAAGAAAGAAGCTCATTCCCCTCTCATCTCAGATAGAATGGAGATCAGCGTTTGTTTGAAGTTCATAGTTTCATCTTTGGTGTTCAGATAAAGTCTGAGATATTTTACAAGCTTGATCAACTTTGAAGATACAAGCAGCGAGGCAGTTTAGCAAGGCCTATCGAGTGGGACCTGTTGTCATGTATGTTCTGCTGGTCCTCTGTGTCTGTGGTGTTGTCCCAACTATACAACAGATGTATGTGACCGAAATATGTTTATGTTGTCACTGCATGTATGTTCATTTTGTATATCATTTCGTACGTTATGATGAGGTGATTAGCTGGCTACACATAAACCAACAACCTCATGTCTCACAGACTAAAGTTATACTAGATGCCCACTGCTACAGGACAGTTACTCCAACAGGCAGAACCATGGAGGGGGGCCGGCTTCAGCGGGAATAGACGGTCACACTCAATGTTTGGCGCATGTTGTTATATTTTTTGGTTATATTGTTAAATGTTGGCATAACATCAACCAATGACACTGTCATAGTGTTGTCATAGAGTAAACCATTTCAATAAGTTTCTGTAAAACTTCATATATTCAAACAACATAATTGTTTCCATATATATCCAAAGTGCACCGAAATTCTATCCACTTTGTCTGTCTAATGTATTCAGCAATCATTCGGTGTGGCCCTTTTATCATAAACCCCCCCTCAGGGCAGGACCCTTAATCTTCAATGCCATCAGTAAATGTCAATTAACATCTCCCCACGTCGGCGGATCTTACGTATGTACATGTGCACAGGTCAGTGACCTTGCACAACGTGGTGTAATGTCCCTTTGCATAAAACCGGACTCACATGGTCAGTCAGGGAGAGCAAACAGGGGAGACCAGTCAGAGACCAAGCAGGCAGAAACGGGCCAGATCATCCACCGAAGCGGACGGACTGTGCGGCTAGTCGGGGCGTCGGCCAAGGCCGTCGCCTCACCAACGACTACGTCGACGATGAAGAATCGCCGTCCGACTTCTGAATGTGTGTAAGTGACAGAGCGGGTCTCCACATCGGGAACATTGGCCACTCGGTCCCGATGTGCGTTCTGTCACGTGATTTCCATCTTATGTACCATTTCTACCATTATTCCCCAACCATAATAAACATGGCTGCTGTTGTCTTCAACTAAACTGCTGACTTTTATCTTCCGCCTCTTGAACTACCATCCGAGAGTACCCCGTCGAACGCTCTTGGACAGATGGTGGAGAATCCGGGTAGCGTGAGTTTGCTGTGACTCACGCACGATTCCCCTACCCTAACTCGCAGCAAAGCAACGGGTAGTTCAGAGAGGGTGGTAGACAAGAGCAGCGTCAACGCCGGCCGCCATCTTGGCGGAAGAACAGAGAAGACAACATGCAGACAGACCAGCCGACCCGACGATCATCAGCGAGACAGCAGCCCATAGCCAGCAAACTTCACAAAGTCATCCACAACAACAACCAGACCGAGCAAAGTCCATTTGTGAGTACAACTTTCAAACCATCCTTCAAGATCAAGTTATCAAGCGTCAAGATTCTTCAGCAAGTGCTTCCCGTTATGTGTGTGTGACAATGTATGTGAACTTTTGTTCGAACTCTCTCAACGTTTTTGTGTTTATACGTTTTCTCTCGGGCATTCTTGTTCATGCCAGGTATGTGGAATCCTCTCCAGTCACTGTTTCACGTGCGTTTATATTTGTCGTATTTTTCTTCTATTGAGTATATATTGCTATCTGTATGTGATGTTTTGAGACGTACATCTTTATTAGATTAAGTTTTTGAAATCGGTTAGGCTTTTACTCTACTACATATACTACGCCCTACGCATATACGCATTTAATGCAGATCAACGCTATCTGCGGGTTCCGAGTCGTCCCATTCAAATCAGACTCCCGGTTTCAAGGATTTTTCTAATAATTTGTTCCTCTATAACTATTGCTATAGACAATAGCTTATAACGAGTTATGCAATACCATATTTACTCTTTGGGAAAAACGGCTAAATCTTTTCATGTGGTAATAGAAGTCGTAGAAGTATAATAAGTTATGGCTTACCAAGCTTATTTAGTGGAGACTGATTAACCAGTCTATATCCCACTTCTTCGTTTTGCCAACGTGTTTTTGTGCTTAATTATGATACCGGCGAAAATTTAGTATCCTTGTGCATAATACTTTTTTGGCTCTGGCACACAATATACAATTCGCTAAAATATCTTCGAGCCAATTTCACTTGAATTAATTTTTCATTAACTTTCGGTTAGACTTTTGAAGTTGGTTAGGTTTATTCTTTTTCTCATGCCAATTCTACTTTTAGTGCAGATCACATCTACATCTGCTAGCCTTGCCGAGTCTAGGCTCACCAATATAAGACTCCCAATTTCAAAGATCTTACTGTTGTCATGAAAATATTACATCCATATGCAAACGACGACGTATTACGCACATTATGTTTTTGTGTGTACTTATCAGTCAGATATTCCGATTGTATGGAAACGACAAATATTGTGTTTGTTTTGTACCGTGTACGAGCTGGGCAGCCGCTCACCTGTATATTTGTACGAGCTGGAATCTCCGCTCACTTGTGTTTTGTGTATACACCTGACCAATGATGACAATTCGATTCATGTATTACCTTGACGTTCCTGTATAACTAATCTAATGCCATTACGATCATTTGACTTATGATCAATGCCTGTACCAAATATTTGTCAACCCGTCAATGTCCCATGTATTTTACTGTATATTTGTACATCCAATATTGTCACTATTTTCCAAACAAAAAAACGCTTTTGAGGACAAAAGCTCCACGATGTTCAGGGGTGTTGTCATAGTGTTGTCATAGAGTAAACCATTTCAATAAGTTTTTTGTAAAACTTCATATATTCAAACAACATAATTGTTTCCATATATATCCAAAGTGCACCGAAATTCTATCCACTTTGTCTGTCTAATGTATTCAGCAATCATTTGGTGTGGCCCTTTTATCATAAACCCCCCTCAGGGCAGGACCCTTAATCTTCAATGCCATCAGTAAATGTCAATTAACATCTCCCCACGTCGGCGGATCTTACGTATGTACATGTGCACAGGTCAGTGACCTTGCACAACGTGGCGTAATGTCCCTTTGCATAAAACCGGACTCACATGGTCAGTCAGGGAGAGCAAACAGGGAGACCAGTCAGAGACCAAGCAGGCAGAAACGGGCCAGATCATCCACCGAAGCGGACGGACTGTGCGGCTAGTCGGGGCGTCGGCCAAGGCCGTCGCCTCACCAACGACTACGTCGACGATGAAGAATCGCCGTCCGACTTCTGAATGTGTGTAAGTGACAGAGCGGGTCTCCACATCGGGAACATTGGCCACTCGGTCCCGATGTGCGTTCTGTCACATGATTTCCATCTTATGTACCATTTCTACCATTATTCCCCAACCATAATAAACATGGCTGCTGTTGTCTTCAACTAAACTGCTGACTTTTGTCTTCCGCCTCTTGAACTACCATCCGAGAGTACCCCGTCGAACGCTCTTGGACAACACCAACAGGGCCAGTCTGGAATACTAGAAAAAAGTAATGCCAGAAATGCTTGGAAAATCCTTTTTGGCAGTTATTTGATAATGGTTGATATTTCAGATTCAAAATGCATATATAATCATTCATACCACCCCGACCTAATATGGCATATGAGTAATCACGATGTTCCATTCCCTAATCATAATGATTACTCGTAAAATATCGAAAAACTTAGAAAAAAATCCATTTTAGAAACACTTCTAAGAAAGAAACTATACTGTGACCCGGTAGGCAGGCAAACAGGGTGACAGCATTCATGTAACGCACGGATAGTACATGTCAGGGACCGTCTCAAAATATCAAGTGTCAGTATCACTGCTGTAGCGGAATGACAACAGATGCAACTTGGCTGACGTTAGCGCCGTCCCATAGACGGTATTCGTCCTCGATTTTGAGAACACGGTCTTCAGCCTTTTGCCACACTTCTGGGGTAATTCTCACAAAAGCAGCATACACAAGGTCTTTAACGTCTGAAAGTTTGATGGGATCAGCTCGATGGAATTGAGCTCACAGTGCCGTCTGGTGTACGCAGAACTATGTGGCCTTGTTTTGCAGCTAGTTCGTCAGTGATGTACTGGATTGGCTGTTTGTGCTGCCGGTTTTTTTCCATGAGCTGGGGCTTTGTTTCTGATTGCCTGTAATACACGTTACAGGAAGTGAGAACATCCTGCAGCTGAGCCTTGAGATTGCTGGTGGTTGGTGTGATGGTACCAGGGACATGCAGGTTATGGTAACTAGCGTTATCCAAAATGATAACGTTGGTTCGTCCAGCTGCGGTAAAAACTGATGTTCGAACCGATCCAAAAATACCTGCCCATTCATTTTGCTATGGTAATCACCATCAGATTTCTTGGCCTCAAAAACAAAGTAACAACCCCCAATCAGTCCCTTGCTACGGGTAAGCATGCAAGATGATCAGGCGTCTACCTTTGCCTGATGGTAACACTGGTGCCTTAGAACAATCTGAAGGACGCCACATCCGATCGGTTGTGTGATTTTTATTACACCAGGTTTCATCAAGGTATATAATTTGAAACCCCAAATTGCGGTATTCTTCAACTGTTCTGAGATAAGCTGATCGCATGGACAGGATTGAGTACCTTTCTCTAAACACAACTCTGTCATCTCCCCCTTTTGGTGTACCTAAACCCCATTTCTACCAGAGCTACAATAAGTGTTGTTTTCGAAACATTTATTGTATCTTTGATCTCATCTTGTATTTTAGCACACGTCGGAGGGATTTTGCGTTCATACAGTTTATAAACTGCACGGCGTATGACACCCTTATCAAAGCTATCCAGTTTGTGTTTCCTACCTGGGTTTGATTTTGACACGACCCCCGAGATAACTAATTTGTTTACAACTTGTAAACCTGACTATATGTCAAATTAAGGGCTTTACACATTCTGTAGTAAACCCTGTCATAGCTGACGAGAGGTTTCCCCCTTTGTTTCTCCAGTATGAAATACTGGTATAAAATTGAAATTAATTGTTCTGCAGAGATATCAAGTCGAATGTTGCCAGTTTAGTGAAACCTCTATGGGTGAACAAAATTATCAATGCGATTTGAATTAAGACCTTTTTACGTAATTATTTTGAATATAACTACTACAAGAGTTCCATCTTTTTCACATATAAATGTTCAAAAAAACAAAACTTTTTCCAATCATTTATGTAATTTAATTAGTTGAGGCTATAGGAATAATTATAGTCTGTATTTCAAAACTAAAGTTTGTACTTAGAATATTTACGAATGTTGTTAAAACGTCAGAATTGCCTCCTGTGAAGTCACCCCTCAAGAGCATTTTTTTATCTGAGCTTAAATATCCAACTAGGTAGAGTCGTACATGTGTCATATATGTGCTTTTATCTTGTGTCAAATTCATCATTGATATTGAAGCCTTGTCCACAAAGTCTAAGCGAAAACTGACTGGGAAGGGGAAAAGAAATATCACTTCTGTTTTGCATACATTTGGAACCCTGCATCTCTCCTTTCATTCATCCCAGGCATGTGTTGTCGTTCCCCCAGCTCTGGGATGCAGCAACTGGGAACCGATGACATGTGTCAACCAAGTCATCGAGTCTGACCACCCGATCCCGTTAGTCGCCTCTTATGACAAGCATGGGTTACTGAAGATCAATTCTAACCCGGATCTTCACGGGTCAGCTTATGAAGTAATGCGGTAGAGATATATTATGGCGATAAAAGGAAACCATTATTAATGTACACAACACTGGAAAACCACTGCGAATAATTCTGTGAAAACTAAACATCCACAATGATTTGTGGGGAAGAGATAAATCACTCTTTAAGGGATCGCTCGCTGAAGCTGGATGAGGCTGATCTTATTATACTAACAAACGGGGGAAAGACAAGAATGGATCCAGAAAGAGAGATGTTCTCCTTTAGATCTCTCTATGGTTTTCTCTTCACTGGCAAATATGAGCAACTGTAATGATTTCCAAGACGATGCGCTCGGTAACGATCGTTTCCCTCGATGGAAGTTATAAAAGTCCAACTGGGTTGAATTGACCCCTTTGTGAACATATCACTCATACCTTAATCAACAATGCTGATACCTCCAGTGGTAACAACACTAAACTGATCGTTGAAATAGCGGAGACAGCTATTGGACTACTTCCTGCAAGTGGAGCAAATGAACAGCTGACCTTAGTCTCGAACATCTGGTAAAACCAGGGATGCCAACAGGGCTGGACTCTGGAGGTAAGCTACTCTGCAGTATGCAATACGATACTCATAGGTGAGGCGGCTGATTGTCGACAAAAAACGCACAGAGATCCACCGAATTGTAAGGAGTACACGCCCTCAAAGTCGTTCATCTCAGCAATGAGTAGGTTTACTACCTTCTAAGTCAGTTTGGTTTGGGATAAAAATGGTGAGTGGCACAAATAACAGGTCTTTTATTCCTGCTATTGGCGTACCTGAAAAGAGAGTGACGAATAGCGAAAAAGGTAACAGATCTATAAGCAGTTTAAGAAAGCAAGCAGTTCTGTTACTTTCTTCAATAATACCAAGATGTAAAGACTTGATTTAAGACACCTATTACACACTATAAGTGCAAGCAAGCAATTTCTAAAACTCACATCCACTTACTCGGAGCAGATGATTTGTGCTTTGAGATGTGTTGGAGACATGCCTTACTCGTACCTTTATTATGGCTGCTGAAGCCGCCAAGGTAATTACATGAGTCGCTGCAAGGGACATGGTCGGTTTATTCACATGGCCATGTAGCAGTGTGATGTAGTCAGGATGTATGACATATATGTGAGATATATGACATGTAGTCACAGAGACATCATAGTCTAATATAAATGGCCATACATTATATGAAGTTTACATGAATATCACAAGTAGCGTATCATCACCAATGAATGTATTTGATCCGTGGATTCTAACAATTACACGCACAGACAATACTATTGCTTTCAAGTGTCACTGCACTAAGGGAGGAAATGGCCACGCATTACATAATGCACTCGCATTACACAAGGGGGAGGTAATCTATAGCCAGCTAACACGTTTTGCACAATTATCATAATTAAAACACTATTTACACATGCATCTACCATAGACATGACTCCACGAGTAACATGACATACTACTAGATAAGCGTGTTTGCAACCCCAATGGTTGCACGAAACGCAGAAGAAGGAACTAGTTCTATAAGTGAACATAAACCTCACCCATGTTGTGAATCGCCACATGTGAAGACAATGGACTGTCTCGTGGACACCGTTGTTCAGTTCCAGCACAACCTGACACGTGTACACAAGGCCAACTGGCAAGATGACGACAATCATTATGTTAACCAAATTTCCATCAGAACATTTATTACAACTGCCTACATAATCAAATTAACTGTAGCTATAACTTAATTTACCAACATCAGTTATGTTTACATATTTACCATATGTAACAAGTTACCAAATATTGTTATTGTGTAAGGTACAAACAATTTAAAGAGCTTATGGAAGAAGTAAACCTAAACATGGTTTAGTGTTAAAGTATTCTCCTGACCGGTTTACTCCCCTGCCACAAGTAACGCGTTATCACTTACTGCTGTGCTGTGCTGTGTTGTGCTGTACATGTGCTGTGCTGTTCAGTGCTGTGCTGTGTTGTGCTGTACATGTGCTGTTCTGCGCTGCGCTCTTCTGCACTGCGCTGCGCTGTGCTGTGACAGAGGTGGTCAGATTGGTGCATAGGAGCAATGTTAGTTTGAAATTACGAAACTACGAATTAGGGTCAGGTGGTACACAGGTTCTTCCTGGCTCCAGAATGAGCCTATGCTCTTGATCCAGCCTTACTCAACCGTAGCTATCACGAGAAGGTTCAGATGAATTCCAGTATAACTGACACATGCCTTAAATTACAAACGGACGATTTGGTAACTCTCAGTTTGTTGTAGAATCAATTAAAAATATTTAGACATCGTTAAAGCTTAAGTCTGGTGTTCAAAATGGGTTTTAAAATATCCCACTGAAATCAGTAGCTGTAATGATCACTCGAGGGAAATTCCATTGATCGAGTTATCTCTCGGACTACCATTGCCTGGGTGTTGTATCCGAGAAACGTCCTCGGGGTTTAATTGATCCCAGACTTACATGGTCCAGCCATATACTGTTTATAAAAGTAGGAGATGTTCCATTTTAAGGTGTTGTTATGTTTGAATGAAGTTGTATGATTGAATATGGATTTCAAAAATGATTATTCCATTCACAACGTGTTATGAATTTCGTGCGACTGTGCCAATTTCGTGCAAGTGTTTTTCATGATGTGCATGTGAACATGGCCGGGGTTTTAGTGAACATTTAGTGTGAAAATTGTTAGTGTGCAATTGTACATTTCAGTGATAAAAATCAGACTGAGAGTTGTTCTGATATTGTTTTAAACTCTATTAAACGTTCTTTCACGTCCACATCAACATATCATACTATTCATACCAACGTCACACCATTCATGCCAACATCACACCATTAAAACCAACGTCACACCATTCATGCCAACATCACATCATTAACACAAACGTCACACCATTCATGCCAACATCACACCATTCATGCCAACATCACACCATTCATACCAACGTCACACCATTCATGCCAACATCACACCATTAAAACCAACGTCAAACCATTCATGTCGATATCACACCATTCATGCCGACATCACATCATTCATGCCAACATCACACCATTCATGCCATTATCACACCATTCATGCCAACATCACACCATTAAAACGAACGTCACACCATTCATGCCAACATCACACCATTAATACCAACGTCACACCATTCATGCCGACATCACACCATTAATGCCAACGTCACACCATTCATGCCGACATCACACCATTCATACTAACATCACACCATTCATACCAACATCACACCATGCATACCACCATAACACCATTCATCCCACCATCACACCATTAATACCAACATCACACCATTCATACCAACATCACACCATTCATACCAACATCACAACATTCATGCCAACATCACACCTATTCTATGCATATGCTTCTGAATATACAAGGAACTTCACTTTTGCAACCGGGTACAAGCACAGTTGGGAACTCAGTGGTGAAGTGTAAGGCAGCAGTAGTCTGGAACACTGTTTCATGATTGACGAACGGTTGGCACAGTACAAGTAATGATCCTTTGGTACCCGTGCAGAGAGACCCGCGCCGTCACTTCAGGGAGCCGGGCGGTGATTCTTAGGTAAACTTAACCGTTGGTGAAGGCAGCATACTCAACCGACGTCAAAGCCGAACCATCAGCGGGCAAATGTCGATGTCATGTGCAGGTCTCACTGTTAGAACATGTCGGTCGGGTTGAGAATGTGGTTCAAGGTCAGTTACCCACTTCCATGTACAGTTACCCACCTACATGTACAGTTACCCACTTACACGTACAGATACAAACCTACATGTACAGTTACCCACTTCCATGTACAGTTACCCACCTACATGTACATTTCCCACCATTACATACAGTTACCCACTTCCATGTACAGTTACCCACTTACACGTACAGATACAAACCTACATGTACAATTACCCAAATCCATATACAGTTACCACCTTCATGTACAGTTACTCAAATCCAATTACAGTTACCACCTACATGTGCAGTTACCCACCTGAATGTACAGTTACCCACCTACACGTACAGTACCCCAAATCCATGCACAGTTACCCACCATGTACAGTTACCCACCTACATTTACAGGTAGATACCTGCATGCACAGTTACCCACCTACATGTACAGTTACTCATCTATATGCACAGTGAACACCTGCATGTACAGTTACCAATCTATATGCACATTGACCACCTACATGTACAGTTACCCATCTACACGTACAGTTACCACCTACATGTACAGTTACCCACCTACATGTACACTGACCCACCTACATGTACACTTACCCTCCTACATGTACAGTTGCCACCTGCATATACAATTACCAACTTACATATACAGTTACCCACCCACATGTACACTTACCCACCTACATGTACAGTTACACACCTGCATGTACAGTTACCCACCTACATGTACAGTTACACACCTACATGTACAGTTACCCACCTACATGTACACTTACACACCGACATGTACACTTACCCACCTACATGTACACTTACCCGCTACATGTACATGTTACCCACCTACCACCCACCTACATGTACAGTTACCCACCATGTACAGTTACCCACCTACATGTACACAATTACCCACCTACATGTACAGTTACCCACCTACATGTACACGTTACCCACCTACATGTACAGTTACCCACCTACATGTACAGTTACCCACCTACATGTACAGTTACCCACCTACATGTACAATTACCCACCTACATGTACAGTTACCCACCTACATGTACAGTTACCCACCTACATGTACAGTTACCCACCTACATGTATACAGTTACCCACCTACATGTACACATTACCCACCTGCATGTACAGTTACCTACACCACCTACATGTACAGTTACCCACCTACATGTACAGTTACCCACCTACATATACAGTTACCCACCCACATGTACACTTACCCACCTACATGTACAGTTACCCATCCTACATGTACACTTACCCACCTGCGTATACAGTTACCCACCTACAAGTACAGTTACCCACCTGCATGTACACTTACCCACCTGCATGTACAGTTACCCACCTACATGTACAATTACCCACCTACATGTACAATTACCCACCTACATGTACAGTTACCCACCTACATGTACAGTTACCCACCTACATGTACAGTTACCCACTTACATGTACAGTTACCCACCTACATGTACAGTTACCCACCTACATGTACAGTTACCCACCTACATGTACAATTACCCACCTACTATGTACAATTACCCACCTGCGTATACAGTTACCCACCTACATGTACAGCTACCCACCTACATGTACAGTTACCCACCTACATGTACAGTTACCCACCTACATGTACATGTACAGTTACCCACCTACATGTACAGTTACCCACCTACATGTACAGTTACCCACCTACATCTACAGTTACCCACCTACATGTACAGTTACCCACCTACATGTACAATTACCCACCTACATATACAATTACCCACCTACATGTACACTTACCCACCTACATATACAGTTACCCATTCACATGTACACTTACCCACCTATATATACAGTTACCTTCCTACATGTATACTTACCCTCCTGCGTATACAGTTACCCTCCTACACTTACAGTTACCCTCCTACATGTACAGTTACCCACCTACATGTACAGTTACCCACCTACATGTACAGTTACCCACCTACATGTACAGTTACCCACCCACATGTACAGTTACCCACCTACATGTACAGTTACCCACCTACATGTACACTTACCCACCTACATGTACAGTTACCCACCTACATGTACAGTTACCCACCTACATGTACAATTACCCACCTACATGTACAGTTACCCACCTACATGTACAGTTACCCACCTACATGTACAGTTACCCACCTACCTACCCACCTACATGTACAGTTACCCACATGTACATGTACAGTTACCCACCTACCAGTTACATGTACACTCACGTTACCCACCTACATGTACAGTTACCCACCTACATGTACAGTTACCCACCTACATGTACAACAGTTACCCACCTACATGTACAGTTACCCACCTACATGTACAGTTACCCACCTACATGTACAGTTACCCACCTACATGTACAGTTACCCACCTACATGTACAGTTACCCACCTACATGTACAGTTACCCACCTACATGTACAGTTACCCACCTACATGTACAATTACCCACCTACATGTACAGTTACCTTCCTACATGTACAGTTACCCACCTACATGTACAGTTACCTTCCTACATGTACTGTTATATCAAAGTAGTGTTTGGAAGAATTTTCCACTATGAAATAATGGAGGTGTTCTTGCAGTGTAAGTTGTATCCTGGTAGTATTCTATCCAGCCATGGCATTAATGCTAGGGTTACACTACGTTCCCGGCGGTCACGGCCGCCCCGTTTCCCCGAAACGTAGTGCGCCGTGGGGTTTGGGCTATTTTCTCCCTCCAAAGTCAAGTTTTGTTAGATCTCACGGTCTGTCAAGGTATCTGTGATGGGCCGTTGGGATAAACGGGCTGCTGAGTCCCGGAAGCTCAAAGGCGCACTACGGTACGGCCCGCAGTCCACTACGGATGTCATTACGTTTCCTCCCGGCCTGTCGCGCTCTGATGATTTCCTTCATGTTTCTCACGTTTTGATCAAGGTTTTACACGTTTTGCGCGTTCTGTCAAGACTTTCTACGGCTGAAACGTGGACGCTGGACAACCTTGGACCACGATTGTGCCCCACGGTATAAAAATAAGACCTCCCAAGCAATAGCCTCCATTGTATCCTGATACACAAGAGCAGCATGAATCTCAATATGAAGAAGATTTTGTGTTTGTATGTCAGCAAGAAGGACAGAATCAGCTGCTGGGAGGGAATGCCAGAGAACGCAACGTGCCGTATCTCGCCTGCCCTGTAGACCGTCACACGCCTGGATGCGCTGTAATAGAACAATCGGCTACTATACAACCAAGCCTGCCCTGTAGACCGTCACACGCCTGGATGCTGTAATAGAACAATCGGCTACTATACAACCAAGCCTCATACGCCCTGTAGACCGTCACACGCCTGGATGCGCTGTAATAGAACAATCGGCTACTATACAACCAAGCCTGCCCTGTAGACCGTCATACGCCTGGATGCTGTAATAGAACAATCGGCTACTATACAACCAAGCCTGCCCTGTAGACCGTCATACGCCTGGATGCTGTAATAGAACAATCGGCTACTATACAACCAAGCCTGCCCTGTAGACCGTCATACGCCTGGATGCTGTAATAGAACACCGTCATACGCCGATGCTGTAATAGAACAATCGGCTACTATACAACCAAGCCTGCCCTGTAGACCGTCATACGCCTGGATGCTGTAATAGAACAATCGGCTACTATACAACCAAGCCTGCCCTGTAGACCGCGCCTGATGCTGTAATAGAACAATCGGCTACTATACAACCAAGCCTGCCCTGTAGACCGTCATACGCCTGGATGCTGTAATAGAACAATCGGCTACTATACAACCAAGCCTGCCCTGTAGACCGTCACACGCCTGGATGCTGTAATAGAACAATCGGCTACTATACAACCTGTAGAGCCTGCCCTGTAGACCGTCACACGCCTGGATGCATACGTAATAGAATAGAAATCGGCTACTATACAACCAAGCCTGCCCTGTAGACCGTCACACGCCTGGATGCTGTAATAGAACAATCGGCTACTATACAACCAAGCCTGCCCTGTAGACCGTCACGCCTGGATGCTGTAATAGAACAATCGGCTACTATACAACCAAGCCTGCCCTGTAGACCGTCACACGCCTGGATGCTGTAATAGAACAATCGGCTACTATACAACCAAGCTTGCCCTGAGAACAAGGACAAAACGGGCAGCAAAAGTGAAACAATCTTGACAAAACGCCCAACAAACGTGGCCGAACGTGACAAAACTTAAAAGGACCGCGAGATGCCGGGTAATACACATGCCTCCCGTCCCACTACGGATTCACCACCGAACGTCTACGGCCCGTCTACAAGTTTTGTTACGTCCTATTACATGGTGTCACGTGTTGTTGCATTCCCCCCGTTTTACTACGGCCTACTAGGTTTCTCATTAGTACTGTGACTGCCGTGGCAAACCTTTTAACAATTTCAAAATCTGGCACGGCATCCACGACAATCACGGACTGTCACTTTACTGTACCCCACGTTGTCTCACGTCCATCCCGTTTTGTCCCCGTTTCACTACCTTTCGGCGAAACGGGGCTGCCGTGGCCGCCGAGACCATAGTGTAACCCTAGCATTACTGCTATCACTTCGGAGAGTCAGCTGAACCTAGCAGCATAGCTTGCTTACCGCCAGGTAAGACTCGGGGGTAATTCAGTGTTGCACTTGAAATATTAATGGACCTTTGTAATTTTCCAGCCCCTCCCTACCACTTCACATGAAAGCAACGCCAAAGAATAAAAACAAATACTGGTACAATGCGAGTGATCGGCTTTCAGGGCTGCTTTGAAGCAGGCTGAAGAGGGAGATTGTTTGATGGCACCAAGTTGGGGATTCCAGGGTGCAGTCACTGCACACGTTCTGCGGCCACTGGGCTTATGTTTTATCTGAAGCATTGTAAGCAGATATTAATTCTGTGATCGAAGACTTCTGGTAGGAATGGATGGGTTGATGAACTCAAAGAGATAGTCAGGAGCCACTCCGAGCTTTTGCCTGATAGGTTATGCATAAACGTTTCCCTGTACTTTAGGTTCACAGAATCCTCCGACCAACAGGTCCTACTTTACCATTTAATCTGGCAGCTCCTCAAGACTGTATCTTAATCCCACATGTTTTAGTAGTTCCGCACAAACAAGCTAACTACAATTCCACGAGCTTCACGTGGAAGGAAGAAACTGTCAGACATTTTGTCTTACTAAGCAACATTTCGGCAATATGGCAGTGTTCTGTAAATAAACGAGTGTGGACTACACAATCCACTGTTCAACATATGCGTCCTGAACATCGATCTACTCAATTGGAATATGGTGGCATGTATCAACCAAGTCAGCGAGCCTGACCATCCGATCCCGTTAGTCGCCTCTTACGACAAGCATGGGTTACTGAGGGCCTGAAGGTAGTGGACAATTATGATAAAAGCGCAATGACTAATAGCAATGAAGACAATGATGTCTTCATTCAAACAATTGAATGACACTTAAACATGTAGAACAACATATACAAACTATATTTGACATATTTCCCATTAACCTTGATGTCGGATATTCTTAGTTTGCCCACGATATATATGTGTCCAGACTTTGTCTGTCCTCAAACAAAATTGAGAGTTGATAATTACTACATATCCGTCTCAATTGAAAGCATAGCTTTCTGGACTGGGATGCAGGGCTTGTGGATTGTATACAGCAACATAGAATCCTGAGATGCAGGGCTTGTGGATTGTATACTGGAACATGGCTTTGTGGTCTGAGATGCAGGGCTTGTGGATTGTATACCGCAACATGGCTTTGTGGATTGAGATGCAAGGCTTGTGGATTGTATACTGCAACATGGCTTTCTGGACTGAGATGCAGGGCTTGTGGGTTGTGTACCGCAACATGAAACCCTGAGATGCAGGGCTTGTGGATTGTATACCGCAACATGGCTTTCTGGTCTGAGATGCAGGGCTTGTGGATTGTATACCGCAACATGGCTTTCTGGACTGAGATGCAAGGCTTGTGGATTGTATACCGCAACATTGCTTTCTGGACTGAGATGCAGGGCTTGTGGATTGTATACCGCAACATGGCCTTCTGGACTGAGATGAAGGGCTTGTGGATTGTATACCGCAACATGGCCTTCTGGACTTAGATGCAAGGCTTGTGGATTGTATACCGCAACATGGAACCCTGAGATGCAAGGCTTGTGGATTGTATACAACATGGCAACATGGCTTTCTGGACTGAGATGAAGGGGCTTGTGGATTGTATACTGAGCAACATTTCTTTGTGGATTGTATATACCGCAATATGGAACCCTGAGATACAGGGCTTGTGGATTGTATACAGCAACATTGATTTCTGGACTGAGATGCAAGGCTTGTGGATTGTATACCGTAACATGGCTTTCTGGACTGAGATACAAGGCTTGTGGATTGTATACCGCAACATGGCTTTCTGGACTGAGATGCAGGGCTTGTGGATTGTATACCGCAACATGGCTTTCTGGACTGAGATGAAGGGCTTGTGGATTGTATACCGCAACATGGCCTTCTGGACTTAGATGCAAGGCTTGTGGATTGTATACCGCAACATGGAACCCTGAGATGCAAGGCTTGTGGATTGTATACAGCAACATGGCTTTCTGGACTGAGATGAAGGGCTTGTGGATTGTATACCGCAACATTTCTTTGTGGACTGAGATACAAGGCTTGTGGATTGTATACCGCACCATGATTTTCTGGACTGAGATGAAGGGCTTGTGGATTGTATACCGCAACATGGAACCCCGAGATGCAGGGCTTGTGGATTGTATACCGCAACCTGGCCTTCTGGACTGAGATGAAGGGCTTGTGGATTGTTTACTGCAACATGGAACCCCGAGATACGGGGTTTGTGGATTGTATACCGCAACATGGCTTTCTGGACTGAGATGAAGGGCTTGTGGATTGTATACCGCAACATATCCTTCTGGGCTGAGATGCAACACTCGTGGATTGTATACCGCAATATGGAACCCTGAGATACAGGGCTTGTGGATTGTATACTGAAACATGGAACCCTGAGATGCAGGGCTTGTGGATTGTATTCTGAAACATGGAACCCTGAGATGCAGGGTTTGTGGATTGTATACTGGAATATGGCTTTGTGGGCTTAGATGCAGGGCTTGTGGATTGTATACCGCAACATGGCTTTGTGGACTTAGATGCAGGGCTTGTGGATTGTATACCGCAACATATCCTTCTGGACTGAGATGCAACACTCGTGGATTGTATACCGCAACATGGAACCCTGAGATGCAGGGCTTGTGGATTGTATACTGAAACATGGAACCCTGAGATGCAGGGCTTGTGGATTGTATACTGGAACATGGAACCCTGAGATGCAGGGCTTGTGGATTGTATACCGCAACATGGAACCCTGAGATGCAAGGCTTGTGGATTGTATACCGCAACATACCCTTCTGGACTGAGATGAAGGGCTTGTGGATTGTATGCAACAACATGGAAGCCTGGAATGTGGTTGCGAAATGTAGGATAACAAAATATATAGGTTCCTCAGACCTTCTACTCATTGATTAGGTCACAAGATAAACTCGACCAATAACCCTAGCAGCTGTTTTTCAAATACATAAATACTACTACTCGAAATGATTAATGATGATCAAGAAATACATTATTGTAGTAGACTCGAAGTTGTCTCTTTGCCTTAATGCTTAATAAAACTGTATGTCTATGTAGAAATACATTTCCCATTTGAGTAACCTGAGGCTACCAGAGTGCGTCTGAGTCCTTCTCAGTTTGTGAACCTGCTCTTGAGCAAGGCAAGACGCTACCCCAGTAGGTCAGTCTGACAGGAGTTCGAACCAGTGTGTGGGCTGCGTCAGATGTTATTTGATGACTGATGTTGCCAATAGAAAGGAGAAGAAAATAGATCAGAGCTTTGGGAATCTGGCAGTCTGTGACGTCATGACCAGATCCAACGACCCAATGATGTTATACAAATGATGACGTCCGACAGTTGACATTCCCGATGTCATTTCATCACTGCTGTTGTAGAAGTAATGGAGTGTGGAAGGATGCTGACAGATATGGATCTGCCCTCTACGCCAGTTTATCTTTGTTTGTGTCATAATTGAAGGCATCAATTCTCAATTTTCCTTAGGGCCTTGGGTACAACTGAAGCACTTACTAACAATTTACTTGGAAACTAAGTTTGACAAAATTCATGATGTGGCTTGTTATGTGTAACCAGTGTTAAATAATTCAACTTCGAGTAAAAATGCGTAAAGTGATGTCGTGTCCTGATCTGATCTGAGTTATCCGCTGGGGTGGAAGTTATTGTAATTTACACATACATTATTGCGATTTACACACATTCACTATCGTAATTTACACATACATTATTGCGATTTACACACATTCACTTACTGTAATTTCGTAATTATTACGCATACGTGCGTTTGCACTCACTATCGTAATTTACACATACGTTATTGCGATTTACACACATTCACTTTCGTAATTTACACATACGTTATTGCGATTTACACACATTCACTATCGTAATTTACACATACGTTATTGCGATTTACACACATTCACTATCGTAATTTACACATACGTTATTGCGATTTACACACATTCACTATCGTAATTTACACATGCATTATTGCGATTTACACACATTCACTATCGTAATTTACACATACATTATTGCGATTTACACACATTCACTATTGTAATTTACACACATTCGATATCGTAATTTACACATATTGTTGTGATTCACACACACACTGCAGTGTGATTATTGTAGCATGTATGACAACATTCTTATGATTTAGGATGAACTGGCCGCAGACAATGTGATATACACACAGACATAGGTGTGACTGACACACAACATTCTGATTATATTGACATTATTGTGATTTGGAGACAGATAATGTCAATAGTTTTAAAGTGTGGTGTCTACAGACACAGAACTGACATGTCGTTACAGGAATGCCTCCTGTTCGTTACAGGAATGCCTCCTGTGCCAGGATTGAAGGAAACGAGATATGCATTTATAGGAATCAACTGCACACACGCACACACTCAGTGACAGGGACGCCGCGGTTTTGGACAGCACACGATATCCGCATGACACAAGACAGACATGGCCTCCAGACGCTACCAATACTCCCTAGCAGACAGCAGTCATTGTTTCATCTGTGATTAAACCCTCATTACAACACGTGGCTGACAATATTCCGTCAGGGACAATTTTGATGTTTCCACATCATGATAGCTGGTTAGTGATACGTTTTGCTTGCCCGGTAATCGTGACATGACACCAATAATCAGGCTAGGAACCTTGCCGATAATGTGCACACAAAACTGTCTGTTATTACATAGAAATTGATACATTCTTATCCCTCGTAAACAATGAAAACCCTATACCCGTGTAGATCCGGGTAGGAATTGGCCTACAGCAGCCCATGTCAGTCGAAAAAGGCGACGAACGGGATCGGGTGGTCAGACTCGATGACACATGTCGTCGTATCCCAGTCCCGAAGACCGATGTTCATGATGTTAATCACAGGATTGTATGGTCCAGACTCAATTTAATTACAGACCGCCGTGTTGTAGCTAAAATATTTCACAGTACGGAGTTCAAATGATAAATGAAGAATATCATGAATTGAAATTTATATTTATATGGCAGTGACATTCATTAATAAACATTAAAGTAATGGTTTTACGAAGGGATGTGTGATGTGGTGACCCAGGACTGTTTGACTCTGGGTGAGTACCTAACGTCAAGCTCCTACGACGGGTTGTGTGATGTGGTGACCCAGGACTGTTTGACTCTGGGTGAGTACCTAACGTCAAGCTCCTACGAAGTGATGTCTGATGTGGTGACCCAGGACTGTTTGACTCTGGGTGAGTACCTAACGTCAAGCTCCTACGAAGGGATGTCTGATGTGGTGACCCAGGACTGTTTGACTCTGGGTGAGTACCTAACGTCAAGCTCCTACGAAGGGATGTGTGATGTGGTGACCCAGGACTGTTTGACTCTGGGTGAGTACCTAACGTCAAGCTCCTACGAAGGGATGACTGATGTGGTGACCCAGGACTGTTTGACTCTGGGTGAGTACCTAACGTCAAGCTCCCTACGAACGGATGTCTGATGTGGTGACCCTGGACTGTTTGACTCTGGGTGAGTACCTAACGTCAAGCTCCTACGAAGGGATGTGTGATGTGGTGACCCAGGACTGTTTGACTCTGGGTGAGTACCTAACGTCAAGCTCCTACGAAGGGATGTGTGATGTGGTGACCCAGGACTGTTTGACTCTGGGTGAGTACCTAACGTCAAGCTCCTACGAAGGGATGTCTGATGTGGTGACCCAGGACTGTTTGACTCTGGGTGAGTACCTAACGTCAAGCTCCTACGAAGGGATGTCTGATGTGGTGACCCAGGACTGTTTGACTCTGGGTGAGTACCTAACGTCAAGCTCCTACGACGGGATGTCTGATGTGGTGACCCAGGACTGTTTGACTCTGGGTGAGTACCTAACGTCAAGCTCCTACGAAGGGATGTCTGATGTGGTGACCCAGGACTGTTTGACTCTGGGTGAGTACCTAACGTCAAGCTCCTACGAAGGGATGTCTGATGTGGTGACCCAGGACTGTTTGACTCTGGGTGAGTACCTAACGTCAAGCTCCTACGAAGGGATGTGTGATGTGGTGACCCAGGACTGTTTGACTCTGGGTGAGTACCTAACGTCAAGCTCCTACGAAGGGATGTCTGATGTGGTGACCCAGGACTGTTTGACTCTGGGTGAGTACCTAACGTCAAGCTCCTACGAAGGGATGTGTGATGTGGTGACCCAGGACTGTTTGACTCTGGGTGAGTACCTAACGTCAAGCTCCTACGACGGGATGTCTGATGTGGTGACCCAGGACTGTTTGACTCTGGGTGAGTACCTAACGTCAAGCTCCTACGAAGGGATGTGTGATGTGGTGACCCAGGACTGTTTGACTCTGGGTGAGTACCTAACGTCAAGCTCCTACGAAGGGATGTGTGATGTGGTGACCCAGGACTGTTTGACTCTGGGTGAGTACCTAACGTCAAGCTCCTACGAAGGGATGTCTGATGTGGTGACCCAGGACTGTTTGACTCTGGGTGAGTACCTAACGTCAAGCTCCTACGAAGGGATGTCTGATGTGGTGACCCAGGACTGTTTGACTCTGGGTGAGTACCTAACGTCAAGCTCCTACGAAGGGATGTGTGATGTGGTGACCCAGGACTGTTTGACTCTGGGTGAGTACCTAACGTCAAGCTCCTACGAAGGGATGTCTGATGTGGTGACCCAGGACTGTTTGACTCTGGGTGAGTACCTAACGTCAAGCTCCTACGAAGGGATGTGTGATGTGGTGACCCAGGACTGTTTGACTCTGGGTGAGTACCTAACGTCAAGCTCCTACGAAGGGATGTGTGATGTGGTGACCCAGGACTGTTTGACTCTGGGTGAGTACCTAACGTCAAGCTCCTACGAAGGGATGTGTGATGTGGTGACCCAGGACTGTTTGACTCTGGGTGAGTACCTAACGTCAAGCTCCTACGAAGGATGTGTGATGTGGTGACCCAGGACTGTTTGACTCTGGGTGAGTACCTAACGTCAAGCTCCTACGAGGGATGTCTGATGTGGTGACCCAGGACTGTTTGACTCTGGGTGAGTACCTAACGTCAAGCTCCTACGAAGGGATGTGTGATGTGGTGACCCAGGACTGTTTGACTCTGGGTGAGTACCTAACGTCAAGCTCCTACGAAGGGATGTCTGATGTGGTGACCCAGGACTGTTTGACTCTGGGTGAGTACCTAACGTCAAGCTCCTACGAAGGGATGTCTGATGTGGTGACCCAGGACTGTTTGACTCTGGGTGAGTACCTAACGTCAAGCTCCTACGAAGGGATGTCTGATGTGGTGACCCAGGACTGTTTGACTCTGGGTGAGTACCTAACGTCAAGCTCCTACGAAGGGATGTGTGATGTGGTGACCCAGGACTGTTTGACTCTGGGTGAGTACCTAACGTCAAGCTCCTACGAAGTGATGTCTGATGTGGTGACCCAGGACTGTTTGACTCTGGGTGAGTACCTAACGTCAAGCTCCTACGAAGGGATGTCTGATGTGGTGACCCAGGACTGTTTGACTCTGGGTGAGTACCTAACGTCAAGCTCCTACGAAGGGATGTGTGATGTGGTGACCCAGGACTGTTTGACTCTGGGTGAGTACCTAACGTCAAGCTCCTACGAAGGGATGTCTGATGTGGTGACCCAGGACTGTTTGACTCTGGGTGAGTACCTAACGTCAAGCTCCTACGAAGGGATGTCTGATGTGGTGACCCAGGACTGTTTGACTCTGGGTGAGTACCTAACGTCAAGCTCCTACGAAGGGATGTGTGATGTGGTGACCCAGGACTGTTTGACTCTGGTGAGTACCTAACGTCAAGCTCCTACGAAGTGATGTCTGATGTGGTGACCCAGGACTGTTTGACTCTGGGTGAGTACCTAACGTCAAGCTCCTACGAAGGGATGTGTCTGATGTGGTGACCCAGGACTGTTTGACTCTGGGTGAGTACCTAACGTCAAGCTCCTACGAAGGGATGTGTGATGTGGTGACCCAGGACTGTTTGACTCTGGGTGAGTACCTAACGTCAAGCTCCTACGAAGGGATGTCTGATGTGGTGACCCAGGACTGTTTGACTCTGGGTGAGTACCTAACGTCAAGCTCCTACGAAGGGATGTCTGATGTGGTGACCCAGGACTGTTTGACTCTGGGTGAGTACCTAACGTCAAGCTCCTACGACTGTTTGAGGGATGTCAAGTGATGATGGTGACCCAGGACTGTTTGACTCTGGGTGAGTACCTAACGTCAAGCTCCTACGAAGGGATGTGTGATGTGGTGACCCAGGACTGTTTGACTCTGGGTGAGTACCTAACGTCAAGCTCCTACGAAGGGATGTGTGATGTGGTGACCCAGGACTGTTTGACTCTGGGTGAGTACCTAACGTCAAGCTCCTACGAAGGGATGTCTGATGTGGTGACCCAGGACTGTTTGACTCTGGGTGAGTACCTAACGTCAAGCTCCTACGAAGGGATGTCTGATGTGGTGACCCAGGACTGTTTGACTCTGGGTGAGTACCTAACGTCAAGCTCCTACGAAGGGATGTGTGATGTGGTGACCCAGGACTGTTTGACTCTGGGTGAGTACCTAACGTCAAGCTCCTACGAAGGGATGTGTGATGTGGTGACCCAGGACTGTTTGACTCTGGGTGAGTACCTAACGTCAAGCTCCTACGAAGTGATGTCTGATGTGGTGACCCAGGACTGTTTGACTCTGGGTGAGTACCTAACGTCAAGCTCCTACGAAGGGATGTCTGATGTGGTGACCCAGGACTGTTTGACTCTGGGTGAGTACCTAACGTCAAGCTCCTACGAAGGGATGTCTGATGTGGTGACCCAGGACTGTTTGACTCTGGGTGAGTACCTAACGTCAAGCTCCTACGAAGGGATGTGTGATGTGGTGACCCAGGACTGTTTGACTCTGGGTGAGTACCTAACGTCAAGCTCCTACGAAGGGATGTCTGATGTGGTGACCCAGGACTGTTTGACTCTGGGTGAGTACCTAACGTCAAGCTCCTACGAAGGGATGTGTGATGTGGTGACCCAGGACTGTTTGACTCTGGGTGAGTACCTAACGTCAAGCTCCTACGAAGGGATGTCTGATGTGGTGACCCAGGACTGTTTGACTCTGGGTGAGTACCTAACGTCAAGCTCCTACGAAGGGATGTGTGATGTGGTGACCCAGGACTGTTTGACTCTGGGTGAGTACCTAACGTCAAGCTCCTACGAGGGATGTCTGATGTGGTGACCCAGGACTGTTTGACTCTGGGTGAGTACCTAACGTCAAGCTCCTACGAAGGGATGTGTGATGTGGTGACCCAGGACTGTTTGACTCTGGGTGAGTACCTAACGTCAAGCTCCTACGAAGGGATGTCTGATGTGGTGACCCAGGACTGTTTGACTCTGGGTGAGTACCTAACGTCAAGCTCCTACGAAGGGATGTGTGATGTGGTGACCCAGGACTGTTTGACTCTGATGTGAGTACCTAACGTCAAGCTCCTACAACGGGTTGTCTGATGTGGTGACCCAGGACTGTTTGACTCTGGGTGAGTACCTAACGTCAAGCTCCTACGAAGGGATGTCTGATGTGGTGACCCAGGACTGTTTGACTCTGGGTGAGTACCTAACGTCAAGCTCCTACGAAGGGATGTGTGATGTGGTGACCCAGGACTGTTTGACTCTGGGTGAGTACCTAACGTCAAGCTCCTACGAAGGGATGTCTGATGTGGTGACCCAGGACTGTTTGACTCTGGGTGAGTACCTAACGTCAAGCTCCTACGAAGGGATGTGTGATGTGGTGACCCAGGACTGTTTGACTCTGGGTGAGTACCTAACGTCAAGCTCCTACGAAGGGATGTCTGATGTGGTGACCCAGGACTGTTTGACTCTGGGTGAGTACCTAACGTCAAGCTCCTACGAAGTGATGTCTGATGTGGTGACCCAGGACTGTTTGACTCTGGGTGAGTACCTAACGTCAAGCTCCTACGAAGGGATGTGTGATGTGGTGACCCAGGACTGTTTGACTCTGGGTGAGTACCTAACGTCAAGCTCCTACGACGGGATGTGATGTGGTGACCCAGGACTGTTTGACTCTGGGTGAGTACCTAACGTCAAGCTCCTACGAAGGGATGTGTGATGTGGTGACCCAGGACTGTTTGACTCTGGGTGAGTACCTAACGTCAAGCTCCTACGAAGGGATGTGTGATGTGGTGACCCAGGACTGTTTGACTCTGGGTGAGTACCTAACGTCAAGCTCCTACGAAGGGATGTCTGATGTGGTGACCCAGGACTGTTTGACTCTGGGTGAGTACCTAACGTCAAGCTCCTACGACGGGATGTCTGATGTGGTGACCCAGGACTGTTTGACTCTGGGTGAGTACCTAACGTCAAGCTCCTACGAAGGGATGTGTGATGTGGTGACCCAGGACTGTTTGACTCTGGGTGAGTACCCTAACGTCAAGCTCCTACGAAGGGATGTCTGATGTGGTGACCCAGGACTGTTTGACTCTGGGTGAGTACCTAACGTCAAGCTCCTACGAAGGGATGTCTGATGTGGTGACCCAGGACTGTTTGACTCTGGGTGAGTACCTAACGTCAAGCTCCTACGAAGGGATGTCTGATGTGGTGACCCAGGACTGTTTGACTCTGGGTGAGTACCTAACGTCAAGCTCCTACGAAGGGATGTGTGATGTGGTGACCCAGGACTGTTTGACTCTGGGTGAGTACCTAACGTCAAGCTCCTACGAAGGGATGTGTGATGTGGTGACCCAGGACTGTTTGACTCTGGGTGAGTACCTAACGTCAAGCTCCTACGAAGGGATGTCTGATGTGGTGACCCAGGACTGTTTGACTCTGGGTGAGTACCTAACGTCAAGCTCCTACGAGTGATGTCTGATGTGGTGACCCAGGACTGTTTGACTCTGGGTGAGTACCTAACGTCAAGCTCCTACGAAGGGATGTCTGATGTGGTGACCCAGGACTGTTTGACTCTGGGTGAGTACCTAACGTCAAGCTCCTACGAAGGGATGTCTGATGTGGTGACCCAGGACTGTTTGACTCTGGGTGAGTACCTAACGTCAAGCTCCTACGAAGGGATGTCTGATGTGGTGACCCAGGACTGTTTGACTCTGGGTGAGTACCTAACGTCAAGCTCCTCCTACGACTGTTTGAGTGATGTCTGATGTGGTGACCCAGGACTGTTTGACTCTGGGTGAGTACCTAACGTCAAGCTCCTACGAAGGGATGTGTGATGTGGTGACCCAGGACTGTTTGACTCTGGGTGAGTACCTAACGTCAAGCTCCTACGAAGGGATGTCTGATGTGGTGACCCAGGACTGTTTGACTCTGGGTGAGTACCTAACGTCAAGCTCCTACGAAGGGATGTGTGATGTGGTGACCCAGGACTGTTTGACTCTGGGTGAGTACCTAACGTCAAGCTCCTACGAAGGATGTCTGATGTGGTGACCAGGACTGTTTGACTCTGGGTGAGTACCTAACGTCAAGCTCCTACGAAGGGATGTCTGATGTGGTGACCCAGGACTGTTTGACTCTGGGTGAGTACCTAACGTCAAGCTCCTACGAAGGGATGTGTGATGTGGTGACCCAGGACTGTTTGACTCTGGGTGAGTACCTAACGTCAAGCTCCTACGAAGGGATGTGTGATGTGGTGACCCAGGACTGTTTGACTCTGGGTGAGTACCTAACGTCAAGCTCCTACGAAGGGATGTCTGATGTGGTGACCCAGGACTGTTTGACTCTGGGTGAGTACCTAACGTCAAGCTCCTACGAAGGGATGTCTGATGTGGTGACCCAGGACTGTTTGACTCTGGGTGAGTACCTAACGTCAAGCTCCTACGAAGGGATGTCTGATGTGGTGACCCAGGACTGTTTGACTCTGGGTGAGTACCTAACGTCAAGCTCCTACGAAGGGATGTCTGATGTGGTGACCCAGGACTGTTTGACTCTGGGTGAGTACCTAACGTCAAGCTCCTACGAAGGGATGTGTGATGTGGTGACCCAGGACTGTTTGACTCTGGGTGAGTACCTAACGTCAAGCTCCTACGAAGGGATGTCTGATGTGGTGACCCAGGACTGTTTGACTCTGGGTGAGTACCTAACGTCAAGCTCCTACGAAGGGATGTCTGATGTGGTGACCCAGGACTGTTTGACTCTGGGTGAGTACCTAACGTCAAGCTCCTACGAAGGGATGTCTGATGTGGTGACCCAGGACTGTTTGACTCTGGGTGAGTACCTAACGTCAAGCTCCTACGAAGGGATGTCTGATGTGGTGACCCAGGACTGTTTGACTCTGGGTGAGTACCTAACGTCAAGCTCTACTACGATGGGATGTGTGATGTGGTGACCCAGGACTGTTTGACTGACTCTGGGTGAGTACCTAACGTCAAGCTCCTACGAAGGGATGTCTGATGTGGTGACCCAGGACTGTTTGACTCTGGGTGAGTACCTAACGTCAAGCTCCTACGAAGGGATGTGTGATGTGGTGACCCAGGACTGTTTGACTCTGGGTGAGTACCTAACGTCAAGCTCCTACGAAGGGATGTCTGATGTGGTGACCCAGGACTGTTTGACTCTGGGTGAGTACCTAACGTCAAGCTCCTACGAAGGGATGTGTGATGTGGTGACCCAGGACTGTTTGACTCTGGGTGAGTACCTAACGTCAAGCTCCTACGAAGGGATGTGTGATGTGGTGACCCAGGACTGTTTGACTCTGGGTGAGTACCTAACGTCAAGCTCCTACGAAGTGATGTCTGATGTGGTGACCCAGGACTGTTTGACTCTGGGTGAGTACCTAACGTCAAGCTCCTACGAAGGGATGTCTGATGTGGTGACCCAGGACTGTTTGACTCTGGGTGAGTACCTAACGTCAAGCTCCTACGAAGGGATGTGTGATGTGGTGACCCAGGACTGTTTGACTCTGGGTGAGTACCTAACGTCAAGCTCCTACGAAGGGATGTCTGATGTGGTGACCCAGGACTGTTTGACTCTGGGTGAGTACCTAACGTCAAGCTCCTACGAAGGGATGTGTGATGTGGTGACCCAGGACTGTTTGACTCTGGGTGAGTACCTAACGTCAAGCTCCTACGAAGGGATGTGTGATGTGGTGACCCAGGACTGTTTGACTCTGGGTGAGTACCTAACGTCAAGCTCCTACGAAGGGATGTCTGATGTGGTGACCCAGGACTGTTTGACTCTGGGTGAGTACCTAACGTCAAGCTCCTACGAAGGGATGTCTGATGTGGTGACCCAGGACTGTTTGACTCTGGGTGAGTACCTAACGTCAAGCTCCTACGAAGGGATGTCTGATGTGGTGACCCAGGACTGTTTGACTCTGGGTGAGTACCTAACGTCAAGCTCCTACGAAGGGATGTCTGATGTGGTGACCCAGGACTGTTTGACTCTGGGTGAGTACCTAACGTCAAGCTCCTACGAAGGGATGTCTGATGTGGTGACCCAGGACTGTTTGACTCTGGGTGAGTACCTAACGTCAAGCTCCTACGAAGGGATGTCTGATGTGGTGACCCAGGACTGTTTGACTCTGGGTGAGTACCTAACGTCAAGCTCCTACGAAGGGATGTGTGATGTGGTGACCCAGGACTGTTTGACTCTGGGTGAGTACCTAACGTCAAGCTCCTACGAAGGGATGTGTGATGTGGTGACCCAGGACTGTTTGACTCTGGGTGAGTACCTAACGTCAAGCTCCTACGAAGGGATGTCTGATGTGGTGACCCAGGACTGTTTGACTCTGGGTGAGTACCTAACGTCAAGCTCCTACGAAGGGATGTGTGATGTGGTGACCCAGGACTGTTTGACTCTGGGTGAGTACCTAACGTCAAGCTCCTACGAAGGGATGTCTGATGTGGTGACCCAGGACTGTTTGACTCTGGGTGAGTACCTAACGTCAAGCTCCTACGAAGGGATGTGTGATGTGGTGACCCAGGACTGTTTGACTCTGGGTGAGTACCTAACGTCAAGCTCCTACGAAGGGATGTCTGATGTGGTGACCCAGGACTGTTTGACTCTGGGTGAGTACCTAACGTCAAGCTCCTACGAAGGGATGTCTGATGTGGTGACCCAGGACTGTTTGACTCTGGGTGAGTACCTAACGTCAAGCTCCTACGAAGGGATGTCTGATGTGGTGACCCAGGACTGTTTGACTCTGGGTGAGTACCTAACGTCAAGCTCCTACGAAGGGATGTCTGATGTGGTGACCCAGGACTGTTTGACTCTGGGTGAGTACCTAACGTCAAGCTCCTACGAAGGGATGTCTGATGTGGTGACCCAGGACTGTTTGACTCTGGGTGAGTACCTAACGTCAAGCTCCTACGAAGGGATGTCTGATGTGGTGACCCAGGACTGTTTGACTCTGGGTGAGTACCTAACGTCAAGCTCCTACGAAGGGATGTGTGATGTGGTGACCCAGGACTGTTTGACTCTGGGTGAGTACCTAACGTCAAGCTCCTACGAAGGGATGTCTGATGTGGTGACCCAGGACTGTTTGACTCTGGGTGAGTACCTAACGTCAAGCTCCTACGAAGGGATGTGTGATGTGGTGACCCAGGACTGTTTGACTCTGGGTGAGTACCTAACGTCAAGCTCCTACGAAGGGATGTCTGATGTGGTGACCCAGGACTGTTTGACTCTGGGTGAGTACCTAACGTCAAGCTCCTACGAAGGGATGTCTGATGTGGTGACCCAGGACTGTTTGACTCTGGGTGAGTACCTAACGTCAAGCTCCTACGAAGGGATGTGTGATGTGGTGACCCAGGACTGTTTGACTCTGGGTGAGTACCTAACGTCAAGCTCCTACGAAGGGATGTCTGATGTGGTGACCCAGGACTGTTTGACTCTGGGTGAGTACCTAACGTCAAGCTCCTACGAAGGGATGTCTGATGTGGTGACCCAGGACTGTTTGACTCTGGGTGAGTACCTAACGTCAAGCTCCTACGAAGGGATGTGTGATGTGGTGACCCAGGACTGTTTGACTCTGGGTGAGTACCTAACGTCAAGCTCCTACGAAGGGATGTGTGATGTGGTGACCCAGGACTGTTTGACTCTGGGTGAGTACCTAACGTCAAGCTCCTACGAAGTGATGTCTGATGTGGTGACCCAGGACTGTTTGACTCTGGGTGAGTACCTAACGTCAAGCTCCTACGAAGGGATGTCTGATGTGGTGACCCAGGACTGTTTGACTCTGGGTGAGTACCTAACGTCAAGCTCCTACGAAGGGATGTCTGATGTGGTGACCCAGGACTGTTTGACTCTGGGTGAGTACCTAACGTCAAGCTCCTACGAAGGGATGTCTGATGTGGTGACCCAGGACTGTTTGACTCTGGGTGAGTACCTAACGTCAAGCTCCTACGAAGGGATGTCTGATGTGGTGACCCAGGACTGTTTGACTCTGGGTGAGTACCTAACGTCAAGCTCCTACGAAGGGATGTCTGATGTGGTGACCCAGGACTGTTTGACTCTGGGTGAGTACCTAACGTCAAGCTCCTACGAAGGATGTCTGATGTGGTGACCCAGGACTGTTTGACTCTGGGTGAGTACCTAACGTCAAGCTCCTACGAAGGGATGTCTGATGTGGTGACCCAGGACTGTTTGACTCTGGGTGAGTACCTAACGTCAAGCTCCTACGAAGGGATGTCTGATGTGGTGACCCAGGACTGTTTGACTCTGGGTGAGTACCTAACGTCAAGCTCCTACGAAGGGATGTCTGATGTGGTGACCCAGGACTGTTTGACTCTGGGTGAGTACCTAACGTCAAGCTCCTACGAAGGGATGTGTGATGTGGTGACCCAGGACTGTTTGACTCTGGGTGAGTACCTAACGTCAAGCTCCTACGAAGGGATGTGTGATGTGGTGACCCAGGACTGTTTGACTCTGGGTGAGTACCTAACGTCAAGCTCCTACGAAGGGATGTCTGATGTGGTGACCCAGGACTGTTTGACTCTGGGTGAGTACCTAACGTCAAGCTCCTACGAAGGGATGTCTGATGTGGTGACCCAGGACTGTTTGACTCTGGGTGAGTACCTAACGTCAAGCTCCTACGAAGGGATGTCTGATGTGGTGACCCAGGACTGTTTGACTCTGGGTGAGTACTCTGGGTGAGTTACCTGACCTCTGGAACGTCAAGCTCCTACGAAGTGATGTCTGATGTGGTGACCCAGGACTGTTTGACTCTGGGTGAGTACCTAACGTCAAGCTCCTACGAAGGGATGTCTGATGTGGTGACCCAGGACTGTTTGACTCTGGGTGAGTACCTAACGTCAAGCTCCTACGAAGGGATGTCTGATGTGGTGACCCAGGACTGTTTGACTCTGGGTGAGTACCTAACGTCAAGCTCCTACGAAGGGATGTCTGATGTGGTGACCCAGGACTGTTTGACTCTGGGTGAGTACCTAACGTCAAGCTCCTACGAAGGGATGTCTGATGTGGTGACCCAGGACTGTTTGACTCTGGGTGAGTACCTAACGTCAAGCTCCTACGAAGGGATGTCTGATGTGGTGACCCAGGACTGTTTGACTCTGGGTGAGTACCTAACGTCAAGCTCCTACGAAGGATGGTGATGTGTGATGTGGTGACCCAGGACTGTTTGACTCTGGGTGAGTACCTAACGTCAAGCTCCTACGAAGGGATGTCTGATGTGGTGACCCAGGACTGTTTGACTCTGGGTGAGTACCTAACGTCAAGCTCCTACGAAAGTGATGTCTGATGTGGTGACCCAGGACTGTTTGACTCTGGGTGAGTACCTAACGTCAAGCTCCTACGAAGGGATGTCTGATGTGGTGACCCAGGACTGTTTGACTCTGGGTGAGTACCTAACGTCAAGCTCCTACGAAGGGATGTGTGATGTGGTGACCCAGGACTGTTTGACTCTGGGTGAGTACCTAACGTCAAGCTCCTACGAAGGGATGTCTGATGTGGTGACCCAGGACTGTTTGACTCTGGGTGAGTACCTAACGTCAAGCTCCTACGAAGGGATGTCTGATGTGGTGACCCAGGACTGTTTGACTCTGGGTGAGTACCTAACGTCAAGCTCCTACGAAGGGATGTCTGATGTGGTGACCCAGGACTGTTTGACTCTGGGTGAGTACCTAACGTCAAGCTCCTACGAAGGGATGTCTGATGTGGTGACCCAGGACTGTTTGACTCTGGGTGAGTACCTAACGTCAAGCTCCTACGAAGGGATGTCTGATGTGGTGACCCAGGACTGTTTGACTCTGGGTGAGTACCTAACGTCAAGCTCCTACGAAGGGATGTCTGATGTGGTGACCCAGGACTGTTTGACTCTGGGTGAGTACCTAACGTCAAGCTCCTACGAAGGGATGTCTGATGTGGTGACCCAGGACTGTTTGACTCTGGGTGAGTACCTAACGTCAAGCTCCTACGAAGGGATGTCTGATGTGGTGACCCAGGACTGTTTGACTCTGGGTGAGTACCTAACGTCAAGCTCCTACGAGGGATGTCTGATGTGGTGACCCAGGACTGTTTGACTCTGGGTGAGTACCTAACGTCAAGCTCCTACGAAGTGATGTCTGATGTGGTGACCCAGGACTGTTTGACTCTGGGTGAGTACCTAACGTCAAGCTCCTACGAAGGGATGTCTGATGTGGTGACCCAGGACTGTTTGACTCTGGGTGAGTACCTAACGTCAAGCTCCTACGAAGGGATGTCTGATGTGGTGACCCAGGACTGTTTGACTCTGGGTGAGTACCTAACGTCAAGCTCCTACGAAGGGATGTCTGATGTGGTGACCCAGGACTGTTTGACTCTGGGTGAGTACCTAACGTCAAGCTCCTACGAAGGGATGTCTGATGTGGTGACCCAGGACTGTTTGACTCTGGGTGAGTACCTAACGTCAAGCTCCTACGAAGGGATGTGTGATGTGGTGACCCAGGACTGTTTGACTCTGGGTGAGTACCTAACGTCAAGCTCCTACGAAGGGATGTCTGATGTGGTGACCCAGGACTGTTTGACTCTGGGTGAGTACCTAACGTCAAGCTCCTACGAAGGGATGTGTGATGTGGTGACCCAGGACTGTTTGACTCTGGGTGAGTACCTAACGTCAAGCTCCTACGAAGGGATGTCTGATGTGGTGACCCAGGACTGTTTGACTCTGGGTGAGTACCTAACGTCAAGCTCCTACGAAGTGATGTCTGATGTGGTGACCCAGGACTGTTTGACTCTGGGTGAGTACCTAACGTCAAGCTCCTACGAAGGGATGTCTGATGTGGTGACCCAGGACTGTTTGACTCTGGGTGAGTACCTAACGTCAAGCTCCTACGAAGGGATGTCTGATGTGGTGACCCAGGACTGTTTGACTCTGGGTGAGTACCTAACGTCAAGCTCCTACGAAGGGATGTCTGATGTGGTGACCCAGGACTGTTTGACTCTGGGTGAGTACCTAACGTCAAGCTCCTACGAAGGGATGTGTGATGTGGTGACCCAGGACTGTTTGACTCTGGGTGAGTACCTAACGTCAAGCTCCTACGAAGGGATGTCTGATGTGGTGACCCAGGACTGTTTGACTCTGGGTGAGTACCTAACGTCAAGCTCCTACGAAGGGATGTCTGATGTGGTGACCCAGGACTGTTTGACTCTGGGTGAGTACCTAACGTCAAGCTCCTACGAAGGGATGTCTGATGTGGTGACCCAGGACTGTTTGACTCTGGGTGAGTACCTAACGTCAAGCTCCTACGAAGGGATGTCTGATGTGGTGACCCAGGACTGTTTGACTCTGGGTGAGTACCTAACGTCAAGCTCCTACGAAGGGATGTCTGATGTGGTGACCCAGGACTGTTTGACTCTGGGTGAGTACCTAACGTCAAGCTCCTACGAAGGGATGTCTGATGTGGTGACCCAGGACTGTTTGACTCTGGGTGAGTACCTAACGTCAAGCTCCTACGAAGGGATGTCTGATGTGGTGACCCAGGACTGTTTGACTCTGGGTGAGTACCTAACGTCAAGCTCCTACGAAGGGATGTCTGATGTGGTGACCCAGGACTGTTTGACTCTGGGTGAGTACCTAACGTCAAGCTCCTACGAAGGGATGTCTGATGTGGTGACCCAGGACTGTTTGACTCTGGGTGAGTACCTAACGTCAAGCTCCTACGAAGGGATGTCTGATGTGGTGACCCAGGACTGTTTGACTCTGGGTGAGTACCTAACGTCAAGCTCCTACGAAGAAGGATGTCTGATGTGGTGACCCAGGACTGTTTGACTCTGGGTGAGTACCTAACGTCAAGCTCCTACGAAGGGATGTCTGATGTGGTGACCCAGGACTGTTTGACTCTGGGTGAGTACCTAACGTCAAGCTCCTACGAAGGGATGTCTGATGTGGTGACCCAGGACTGTTTGACTCTGGGTGAGTACCTAACGTCAAGCTCCTACGAAGGGATGTCTGATGTGGTGACCCAGGACTGTTTGACTCTGGGTGAGTACCTAACGTCAAGCTCCTACGAAGGGATGTCTGATGTGGTGACCCAGGACTGTTTGACTCTGGGTGAGTACCTAACGTCAAGCTCCTACGAAGGGATGTCTGATGTGGTGACCCAGGACTGTTTGACTCTGGGTGAGTACCTAACGTCAAGCTCCTACGAAGGGATGTCTGATGTGGTGACCCAGGACTGTTTGACTCTGGGTGAGTACCTAACGTCAAGCTCCTACGAAGTGATGTCTGATGTGGTGACCCAGGACTGTTTGACTCTGGGTGAGTACCTAACGTCAAGCTCCTACGAAGGGATGTCTGATGTGGTGACCCAGGACTGTTTGACTCTGGGTGAGTACCTAACGTCAAGCTCCTACGAAGGGATGTGTGATGTGGTGACCCAGGACTGTTTGACTCTGGGTGAGTACCTAACGTCAAGCTCCTACGAAGGGATGTCTGATGTGGTGACCCAGGACTGTTTGACTCTGGGTGAGTACCTAACGTCAAGCTCCTACGAAGGGATGTGTGATGTGGTGACCCAGGACTGTTTGACTCTGGGTGAGTACCTAACGTCAAGCTCCTACGAAGGGATGTCTGATGTGGTGACCCAGGACTGTTTGACTCTGGGTGAGTACCTAACGTCAAGCTCCTACGAAGGGATGTCTGATGTGGTGACCCAGGACTGTTTGACTCTGGGTGAGTACCTAACGTCAAGCTCCTACGAAGTGATGTCTGATGTGGTGACCCAGGACTGTTTGACTCTGGGTGAGTACCTAACGTCAAGCTCCTACGAAGGGATGTGTGATGTGGTGACCCAGGACTGTTTGACTCTGGGTGAGTACCTAACGTCAAGCTCCTACGAAGGGATGTCTGATGTGGTGACCCAGGACTGTTTGACTCTGGGTGAGTACCTAACGTCAAGCTCCTACGAAGGGATGTCTGATGTGGTGACCCAGGACTGTTTGACTCTGGGTGAGTACCTAACGTCAAGCTCCTACGAAGGGATGTCTGATGTGGTGACCCAGGACTGTTTGACTCTGGGTGAGTACCTAACGTCAAGCTCCTACGAAGGGATGTCTGATGTGGTGACCCAGGACTGTTTGACTCTGGGTGAGTACCTAACGTCAAGCTCCTACGAAGGGATGTCTGATGTGGTGACCCAGGACTGTTTGACTCTGGGTGAGTACCTAACGTCAAGCTCCTACGAAGGGATGTCTGATGTGGTGACCCAGGACTGTTTGACTCTGGGTGAGTACCTAACGTCAAGCTCCTACGAAGGGATGTCTGATGTGGTGACCCAGGACTGTTTGACTCTGGGTGAGTACCTAACGTCAAGCTCCTACGAAGGGATGTGTGATGTGGTGACCCAGGACTGTTTGACTCTGGGTGAGTACCTAACGTCAAGCTCCTACGAAGGGATGTCTGATGTGGTGACCCAGGACTGTTTGACTCTGGGTGAGTACCTAACGTCAAGCTCCTACGAAGGGATGTCTGATGTGGTGACCCAGGACTGTTTGACTCTGGGTGAGTACCTAACGTCAAGCTCCTACGAAGTGATGTCTGATGTGGTGACCCAGGACTGTTTGACTCTGGGTGAGTACCTAACGTCAAGCTCCTACGAAGGGATGTCTGATGTGGTGACCCAGGACTGTTTGACTCTGGGTGAGTACCTAACGTCAAGCTCCTACGAAGTGATGTCTGATGTGGTGACCCAGGACTGTTTGACTCTGGGTGAGTACCTAACGTCAAGCTCCTACGAAGGGATGTCTGATGTGGTGACCCAGGACTGTTTGACTCTGGGTGAGTACCTAACGTCAAGCTCCTACGAAGGGATGTCTGATGTGGTGACCCAGGACTGTTTGACTCTGGGTGAGTACCTAACGTCAAGCTCCTACGAAGGGATGTCTGATGTGGTGACCCAGGACTGTTTGACTCTGGGTGAGTACCTAACGTCAAGCTCCTACGAAGGATGTCTGATGTGGTGACCCAGGACTGTTTGACTCTGGGTGAGTACCTAACGTCAAGCTCCTACGAAGGGATGTCTGATGTGGTGACCCAGGACTGTTTGACTCTGGGTGAGTACCTAACGTCAAGCTCCTACGAAGTGATGTCTGATGTGGTGACCCAGGACTGTTTGACTCTGGGTGAGTACCTAACGTCAAGCTCCTACGAAGGGATGTCTGATGTGGTGACCCAGGACTGTTTGACTCTGGGTGAGTACCTAACGTCAAGCTCCTACGAAGGGATGTGTGATGTGGTGACCCAGGACTGTTTGACTCTGGGTGAGTACCTAACGTCAAGCTCCTACGAAGGGATGTCTGATGTGGTGACCCAGGACTGTTTGACTCTGGGTGAGTACCTAACGTCAAGCTCCTACGAAGGGATGTGTGATGTGGTGACCCAGGACTGTTTGACTCTGGGTGAGTACCTAACGTCAAGCTCCTACGAAGGGATGTCTGATGTGGTGACCCAGGACTGTTTGACTCTGGGTGAGTACCTAACGTCAAGCTCCTACGAAGGGATGTCTGATGTGGTGACCCAGGACTGTTTGACTCTGGGTGAGTACCTAACGTCAAGATCCTACGAAGGGATGTCTGATGTGGTGACCCTGGACTGTTTGACTCTGGGTGAGTACCTAACGTCAAGCTCCTACGACGGGTTGTCTGATGTGGTGACCCAGGACTGTTTGACTCTGGGTGAGTACCTTAAAGTGGTATCGGTAGTAATGCACCGGTAACTCGCTAAGTGAAAGATTTATCTCATGATCGTAGTAACACAACCATACACTCTCTTGAAAAATTACCACCGCTTCTAGATGAATATGCTACAAAATAATGTAGAACACTCCGTATCTGAGTTTAGTTCCAAATTAAGTTTGTATAGATTCGAGTTCTGTGCTAGCTTTAACATTTGATCATTTTCCTTTACACTGCGTATGAAAGTCTTGTGTTCTCACGATGCCAAACCTTGTCTCTCTTGATGTGATGATAATTGAAAAGGACTCTTGTAATCAAAATGTATTTACATGCTCCCTTTGAATGATTTACTGTACACTATCAGCATGGCTTCCTCCCGTTATGCTTCAGAACTCATCTGAACACGCTATGAAGCATCTACATGTTTATGTTCATATCTCTGGCATGCCCTTCCGGTAATTGTGTGTTTTCCATGTAAAGTTCCACAAAGTGGGCTCCATATAATCACCACTATTATTGCTCCAAGCAATGGATACCCCAGACAATGTATACCACGCTCTTATCTATATGTTCCCTTCTGTGAATGCTGAATGGTTCTCAGGTAAATAGTACACACAGGTTAACGTCTGCAGTTCTAGAACAACGCTCTGGTAGTCCTGGCAGAACCTGCCATGTGTACCCTACTGGAGGTTGTCAGCAACACCGACCTGAGTTGAACATCGGCTGAGACACGTCATAAAGTCGTCAACATAATACTATAAGGGGGACTTAGATTAGTCCCTGTCATATTCGCCGGGGTTGGAGAAGGTCAATAATGATTTCCTGCTTATTGGAGTGTTGGCAGTGTAGATACACTCAGCTCAGGATCTTATATCCAGTTGTAGACTCCGAGATATTGATCCCAGTCATGGAGTAGAACTCCACCCTCTCCCTCCACCCCACCCTCCACCCTCTCCCTCCACCCTCTCCCTCCACCCCACCCTCCACATGTTTAACTCCTTGCATTTCTCTTCACCACCACAGCTTCTAAACCACACATGTATATTAAAACATGTATACTTATTGATCGCGCGAATATTGAATCCGAAATATTTTTCAACTATGTTCGATGTCAGGAATGACTGTCTGAATATACCCGACCTGTACACGCTGTATACCCAGAATAGGTATGCTGTACTCCATGAGACAGTTCAAGACCTGTGGTGTACATAATGGTCACAGAATGGATATTTCATTACCAGCAGCTCACTAGTGACAACATATAGATGTAGGACACTGATGCTCAATGGACCTGGAACTCCCATTGGAACATTGATGAGGAGATGAATGTGATGTTCTGGCGGCAACGTTTGGTTTGCAGAAACTGATTTGAGAGTACAGCACAAAAGTAGTAATGGTGACGGCGCTAGATAAGTGGAAGCTACGGGCTGGGCAGACGACAGGAGCAGTTATGTAAATATCAACATTCATGCAAAAACCACTTTCCTCAAACTGCTCCCCTCCTCATGCTAAGATTCACGAGTTGATAGATTTCCAATATACCAAAGGTTCATGTGGCATACACTACATCAAGCTGTGAACTATTTGATCAAATCGCAATTACGCCATTCATGAAACCCTACAGGAATAGGTTCAGGCGATGTCATGGGAGAAAAAAGCCTCAGATTTGTTGAACGATCACAGCTCGATGTGCGGAAAGCGTCTTCAGATAAAACGTAATAAAACAGTTCACAACGACACGTTTACATCCAGCACTATGATGGTAGTCGCTTGGGTATGGTGACTTGAACTAGTGCTCACCTTACTTGGGTGTTGTATATGATACTACATCGATATGCCACCCGCGAAGATCCGGGTTAGAATTGGTTTTCATCAACCCATGTTTGTAGTAAGAAGCGACTAGCACAATCGAGTGGTCAGAATCGCTGACTTGGTTGACACATGTAATCGTATTCCCATTGCGTTGATCGATATCCATGCTGTTGATCACTGGATTATCTGGTCAAGACTCGAATATTACACACCACTGCCATATAGCTGGAATGTTGGTGAATGCGCCATAAAACTACAAACAAAAACATCGATATGTGAGAATGTGCGCATGATATCAACCACTGGTTTGTTTCCCTGGAGTCGTGTAGCGGACATACAGCCCACTACAGCATACAGCCCACTACAGCACAGACCAGCCAGCAAAACCTGGAGTGGTGTAGCGGACATACAGCCCACTACAGCACAGACCAGCCAGCAAAACCTGGAGTCGTGTAGCGTACATACAGACCACTACAGCACAGACCAGCCAGCAAAACCTGGAGTCTTGTAGCGGACATACACCCCACTACAGCACAGACCAGCCAGCAAAACCTGGAGTAGTGTAGCGTAGCATGGAGTAGTGTAGCGTACATACAGCCCACTACAGCACAGACCAGCCAGCAAAACCTGGAGTCGTGTAGCGGACATACAAACCACTACAGCACAGACCAGCTAGCAAAACCTGGAGTCGTGTAGCGGACATACAGCCCTCTACAGCACACACCAGCCAGCAAAACCTGGAGTCGTGTAGCGTACATACAGCCCAATACAGCACAGTTCTGTGTTACATGTACAGCATGTTATTAATCAGTTCCGTGTTACATGTACAGTGTGTTATTAATCAGTTCCGTGTTACATGTACAGTGTGTTATTATTCAGTTCCGTGTTACATGTACAGTATGTTATTAATCAGTTCCATGTTACATGTACAGTGTGTTATTAATCAGTTCCGTGTTACATGTACAGTGTGTTATTAATCAGTTCCGTGTTACATGTACAGTGTGTTATTGATCAGTTCCGTGTTACATGTACAGTGTGTTATTGATCAGTCCCGTGTTACATGTACAGTATGTTATTAATCAGTTCCGTGTTACATGTACAGTGTGTTATTGATCAGTCCCGTGTTACATGTACAGTGTGTTATTGATCGGTTCCGTGTTACATATACAATGTGTTATTGATCAGTTCCGTGTTACATGTACAGTATGTTATTAATCAGTTCCGTGTTACATGTACAGCGTGTTATTGATCAGTTCCGTGTTACATGTACAGTGTGTTATTGATCAGTCCCGTGTTACATGTACAGCATGTTATTAATCAGTTCCGTGTTACATGTACAGTGTGTTATTAATCAGCTCCGTGTTACATGTACAGTGTGTTATTGATCAGTTCCGTGTTACATGTACAGTGTGTTATTGATCAGTTCCGTGTTACATGTACAGTATGTTATTAATCAGTTCCGTGTTACATCTACAGCATGTTATTAATCAGTTCCGTGTTACATGTACAGTGTGTTATTGATCAGTTCCGTGTTACATGTACAGTGTGTTATCAATCAGCTTCGTGTTACATGTACAGTGTGTTATTGATCAGTCCCGTGTTACATGTACAGTATGTTATTGATCAGTTCCGTGTTACATGTACAGTGTGTTATTGATCAGTCCCGTGTTACATTTACAGTGTGTTATAAATCAGTTCCGTGTTACATGTACAGTATGTTATTAATCAGTTCCGTGTAACATGTACAGTATGTTACTAATCAGTTTCGTGTTACATGTACAGTATGTTATTAATCAGTTCCGTGTAACATGTACAGTATGTTACTAATCAGTTCCGTGTTACATATACAATGTGTTATTAATCAGTTCCGTGTTACATGTACAGTGTGTTATTGATCAGTTCCGTGTTACATGTACAGTGTGTTATTAATCAGTTCCGTGTTACATGTACAGTATGTTATTAATCAGTTCCGTGTTACATGTACAGTGTGTTATTAATCAGTTCCGTGTTACATGTACTGTCTGTTATTAATCAGTTCCGTGTTACATGTACAGTGTGTTATTAATCAGTTCCGTGTTACATGTACAGTGTGTTATTGATCAGCTTCGTGTTACATGTACAGTGTGTTATTGATCAGTTCCGTGTTACATGTACAGTGTGTTATTGATCAGTTCCGTGTTACATGTACAGTGTGTTATTGATCAGTCCCGTGTTACATTTACAGTGTGTTATAAATCAGTTCCGTGTTACATGTACAGTATGTTATTAATCAGTTCCGTGTAACATGTACAGTATGTTACTAATCAGTTCCGTGTTACATGTACAGTGTGTTATTAATCAGTTCCGTGTTACATGTACAGTATGTTACTAATCAGTTCCGTGTTACATGTACAGTGTGTTATTAATCAGTTCCGTGTTACATGTACAGTGTGTTATTGATCAGTTCCGTGTTACATGTACAGTGTGTTATTAATCAGTCCCGTGTTACATGTACAGTATGTTATTAATCAGTTCCGTGTTACATGTACAGTGTGTTATTAATCAGTTCCGTGTTACATGTACAGTGTGTTATTAATCAGTTCCGTGTTACATGTACAGTGTGTTATTAATCAGTTCCGTGTTACATGTACAGTGTGTTATTAATCAGTTCCGTGTTACATGTACAGTGTGTTATTGATCAGTTCCGTGTTACATGTACAGTGTGTTATTGATCAGTTCCGTGTTACATGTACAGTGTGTTATTGATCAGTTCCGTGTTACATGTACAGTGTGTTATTGATCAGTTCCGTGTTACATGTACAGTGTGTTATTGATCAGTTCCGTGTTACATGTACAGTGTGTTATTGATCAGTTCCGTGTTACATGTACAGTGTGTTATTGATCAGTTCCGTGTTACATGTACAGTATGTTATTAATCAGTTCCGTGTTACATGTACAGTATGTTATTAATCAGTTCCGTGTTACATGTACAGTATGTTATTAATCAGTTCCGTGTTACATGTACAGTGTGTTATTAATCAGTTCCGTGTTACATGTACAGTGTGTTATTAATCAGTTCCGTGTTACATGTACAGTGTGTTATTAATCAGTTCCGTGTTACATGTACAGTGTGTTATTGATCAGTTCCGTGTTACATGTACAGTGTGTTATTGGTCAGTTCCGTGTTACATGTACAGTGTGTTATTGATCAGTTCCGTGTTACATGTACAGTGTCTAATTAATCAGTCCCTGTACATGTACAGTGTGTTATTAATCAGTTCCGTGTTACATGTACAGTGTGTTATTAATCAGTTCCGTGTTACATGTACAGTGTGTTATTGATCAGTTCCGTGTTACATGTACAGTGTGTTATTGATCAGTCCCGTGTTACATGTACAGTGTGTTATTAATCAGTTCCGTGTTACATGTACAGTGTGTTATTGATCAGTTCCGTGTTACATGTACAGTGTGTTATTGATCAGTTCCGTGTTACATGTACAGTGTGTTATTGATCAGTTCCGTGTTACATGTACAGTGTGTTATTGATCAGTTCCGTGTTACATGTACAGTGTGTTATTGATCAGTCCCGTGTTACATGTACAGTGTGTTATTGATCAGTTCCGTGTTACATGTACAGTATGTTATTAATCAGTTCCGTATTACAGTTTAGAGGAGACAAGGAGGAAGGGTGGGAGTAAGAAATCCACTACAACCTTGTCATTCCCCGAGGTCCCGTTACCAACTTCCTAAGCTCCTGTTCTGCTGTATTTCTGAATAATATATTTCATGGCCACAAAGGCTGTAAAGTTGCTGGCCGGTCACAGCCATCTGTCCAGAAACATCCTGCATTGCACGGGGGAAATTATCCCCAGTCAATCGTGTTCTGTATGTGAAGAGTCCACTTAACTCTCACTGACAACTATACGAGTTTCATAGGTCTCATTAGTTTTTCAATTTATTTTTATCTCCTAGACGGACTCCAAACAAACACCAAAATAGGAAATAAATGCAATACCCCGCAGTTCTTGAACGGCAGCAGCATCACCAGACCACCCCAACTTGGCAGTACCAAAACATAAAGGAGCAATCAGTGGGGACGTCCGTGGGGAGGTGTGACCTACTGAGTTCACCACCTTCTCTCGGACACATAGGACACACCAGCAACATCGACTAGGATTCACTGATGGCTATTGGAAATGAAGTACGAGACCGTGAACGTGTTATCAGAAGGATCCACTGAAACAATAAAGTCAATTAGCACAGGGACACGTTGTTTCCTACACTCCCCTACTTCCCCGTTGACTGATAAAGTTAAAGTGAGACTGTGGCACGAGTAGTGTGCTAGGTATGTGTAGGTATGTGTACTTGAATGAAACGCCGTTGAAATAACTGAGCATTTCATGCATATAGAAGGAAGCGAATATCGTGACGCGACCAACACGTGTACACAAATTATCCCAAAATAATGAGATTGTAGACGACGCGTTTCATTAAAAGCGACAAGCTGACATTGGACTGGGGCACAGCACAGCCAATCGCACATGTATATAAATATATAGCTAGGGTCAAATGTAAATACACCTTGTACACTCTCTTTATGGTTGAGTTAATATTCAGCATTATTTTTACTTTAAAGTCAGCGATGAAGCCTCAGTTCAGCTAGGACTGGACTAATGACTAGTCTCTGAAATGAACATATTTTACAGAAAATACAGCTCATAGTGATACATATACAATATAATGAGAAGGAGCCCTGATACTTTCTTCATTTTCAGAAGCATTCCTGAAGCTGAGGAAATCTAGACTTGCCACATTTTCTAGAATTGCGTGGGATTTCTTGGATATATTTGCCTCAAGGTCTGTAAGACAGACGAAGATAGGACCAAAGCATCGGTATATGAAATGAGTGCATGACACTGTGCCAGAACACCGCCTCCCCAGAACTACACCCAACACAGTTGGCAACCTGAGCCGTGCTCTATATTGAACGGGAAGAGAGAGCGGGAAGACCACTGTGGCGGGCGATAGTGTCTCACCCGCCACACTCATCAACAGACTCAGCCGGAAACTCTACTTCCAGAAGTAATAACTTGGTCCGAATTATTGCAAACTTGAAGGAAAGGGAATTAAGAAATATTGAGATTACGTCAGTATCCTCGGGCACAGCGGAGGTAATAACACGGGCAGGGTTAAATGGCAACCCTATTTCAGACAAAGATTGAGAGTCCTTTCGGTTAAAGAAATAAGTATGTCTAAACTCCCTATTATTCGGTGTAGTGTTCCCGCACTCATGACCATGGGCCAACAACACGCCGACATGTTTGATTTCATTTACTTGCCGAGCCATGATTACATCGCTTGATATATTGTGTTAGAAACAAGGATGAACCCCAGAATCCTTGAGACGGTTGTCTTCCCTGCTGAAACAGGTGGTTGTAGGTAACGGCGGAGGGTAAGTATTGTAAAGCACACGAGGGAATACGACCTCGAAGATAAAAGATTATCAAAGAAACGCAAAATATTTTGATCGGAGGGTAGTTACGAAATTTACATGTTTCTCTAAACAGTTCCGAGATGAATATCTTGGCCTATCGCTGTTGGCAATAACCTCATGGGGAACCGCTTTGGCGAGAAACAGATAATGGTTGCTGCAAACATCTTTAGAGAATCGTTTTCTTTACAAATGTATTCCCTGATACGAATGCCTATTGTTAATATGGTCCGTGAATAGCCTCGTCTTGCTTCCAAAGCGCTTCATTGACTTCTGTGAACACCATATGCAGATTGGCAGTGCCCAACCTGCACATTTCCATCCACCAAACAACATAAAGGAGAAATTAAAGTGGTTCGGGATGGGTAGTCCAATAAGCAATGCCAGTCGTGTTAATTTGCACTTCGTGGAACTGTATTCCATTCCCGAAGTAGTTGATGTTGCCGGCCGATTGTCCTTGTGGATATAAGACTCCATGCCAGTTGTCAGAGTCTTCCCAACACGAGATAATTGATTATCGACCGGATCCAAGGTATGTTCTGCAACTTGACGCGATCGTCTTTAGTTGTTGAGTTGCTGCTGATGTACCACAATGTGCTAACCTATCTTCCGGGGAGAATGTTTAGTAGAGCCGCTGTCATTGTAAAATATGTGAATTGTGTCGTTCGTGGGTTGAGATTAGTTGGGAATCGAACCCAGCGTATCGGTAACATGAAGAACGGTTTATATATGTACCATGTGAAGTTGGTTATGCGCTGTGGTGATCACCCGTCCTGGGGATTAGACCTGCCATCTTACAGCTGCATATCGGGTCGACGTAACGAAGTTGTTAACATGAACGTCCACTGTCAAGGGTCTCGACACAAACTATATTTTACCCTTTGTGTCTATGTCTTTATTGATATCACGTTAAGAATATTTCATTCACGCCACTGTGCTTAGCAACTGAAGACAGGGATGTATTACTTAGTCCGGACTCGTGACGCAGTCTGCTGCAGATGCGCCATATTTCTGGCCTAGAATTCCTAATGTACAAGACGTATTACCCTCAGGGTGCTCGCCACGGGATCGTGTGTTGCAATATGTAGTAGCGGTATTCCACAGCACAGCCTGTGACACCCGACCGTCTCCCTTGGGGGCCTGTGACATGCACATGCCACCAAGCCCCTTCACAGTCGTTGTCTCGTAAATCAGTGGTGGGGAATACTTGTCAGTTCCTCCCGCTTTCATTTCCGTCTAACAGGGTCATTAGAAGGGCCTTTAACTTATTCAGCGTATTGAAAATTTAGTTATCTCCTATAATTGACATATGATTTGGTAATTCCATTTTCGCGCCTTCACACTGCCATTCATCGGTGAGGACGGTGCCCACCAGCTGATACAATTAACAGTGCGATTGTCGGGCCTGTGTGAAGCCGCCGCGCCCTCAGGTACAACACCGGCAGATCATTCAATAAGTAGCGATGTGACATGGAGGCTGACAGGTACAACACCGGCAGATCATTCAACAAGTAGTGACGTGACATGGAGGCTGACAGGTTTAACATTGTACATTAAGTTAGCAATCAACGTGAAAGTGTACAGGCAGTATTACACCCGTATGTGATGTTATGTCATCAACTGTATCAGGCTTTATTGTGTTATGCCATTAACTGTATCAGGTTGTATTGCGTTATGTCACCAACAGTATCAGGTTGTATTGTATTGTGTTATGTCATCAACGGTATCAGGTTGTATTGTGTTATGTCACCAACTGTATCGGGTTGTATTATGTTATGTCATCAACAGTATCAGGTTGTATTGTGTTATGTCACCAACTGTATCGGGTTGTATTATGTTATGTCATCAACTGTATCAGGTTGTATTGTGTTATGGCACCAACTGTATCACGTTGTATTGTGTTATGTTACCAACAGTATCAGGTTGTATTGTGTTATGTCATCAACTGTAACATGTTGCCTTGTGTTATGCGATCAACTGTATCAGGTTGTATTGTGTTATGTCACCAACAGTATCAGGTTGTATTGTGTTATGTCATCAACTTATCTGGTTGTATTGTTTTATGTCATCAACGGTATCAGGTTGTATTGTATTATGTCACTAACAGTATCAGGTTGTATTATGTTATGTCATCAACAGTATCATGTTGTATTGTGTTATGTCACCAACTGTATCGGGTTGTATTATGTTATGTCATCAACTGTATCAGGTTGTATTGTGTTATGTCATCAACTGTATCAGGTTGTATTGTGTTATGGCACCAACTGTATCACGTTGTATTGTGTTATGTCACCAACAGTATTAGGTTGTATTGTGTTATGTCATCAACTGTAACATGTTGTCTTGTGTTATGCGATCAACTGTATCAGGTTGTATTGTGTTGTGCCATCAACTTTATCAGGCTAAATTGTGTTATTACCATTGTAGTGCTGGACTATCATCGAAGGACCTTCATTTGTGGCATTCAGTCCATTTCAAGATTCCAGGTGTTGGTGGTTTACTGGACTGTAGAAGTAAAGAATTATTCATGTTGAATTTGCGAGCTTCCAGTCTATCTTCATAGTTTATCAAAATTCGACACAGGTATTTCTGTCAGTAAATACCCTAATAATGAACCCATAACTCATCTCACTCCATCTCCGTCTCCATCCTCGACTGCCTGGAGAATCCATATTCTTGTTTCATCTTGTTTTATTGATTCCCACAACCATCTGAACTGTTTCCTCAGATGGATGATAGATGCATGGTTTCTGATTGACATCGGTTGGTTTACAATCTTTATATCCTTTTAGCAGATTAATTGAACTTTCAAGAATGATTTGTGACAATAGTTTCATCTTCCAATCGCCGATTAACGTTATATCTAATGAAATATTTCATGACACCTGATACTTTATATGTCTTCGACGAACATCTACCCCACAAGACACCTATGACTGGTACATAATATAGCTTCACCTTCTGTCCCCGACATACATCTCCCCCACAAGACACCTATGACTAGTATATAATATAGCCTCACCTTCTGGCCCCGACAGACATCTCCCCCACAAGACACCTATGTCTAGTATATAATATAGCTTCACCTTCTGTCCCCGACAGTCATCTTCCACACAAGACACCTATGTCTAGTATATAATATAGCTTCACCTTCTGGCCCCGACAGTCATCTCCCCCACAAGACACCTATGACTAGTATATAATATAGCTTCACCTTCTGTCCCCGACAGACATCTCCCCCACAAGACATCTATGACTAGTAAATAATATAGCTTCACCTTCTGGCCCCGACAGACATCTCCCCCACAAGAGACATATGTCTAGTATATAATATAGCTTCACCTTCTGTCCCCGACAGTCATCTCCCCCACAAGACACATATGTCTAGTATATAATATAGCTTCACCTTCTGGCCCCGACAGACATCTCCCCCACAAGACACCTATATGGCTAGTATATAATATAGCTTCACCTTCTGGCCCCGACAGACATCTCTTCCACAAGACACCTATGTCTAGTATATAATATAGCCTCACCTTCTGGCCCCGACAGACATCTCCCCCACAAGACACCTATGTCTAGTATATAATATAGCTTCACCTTCTGGCCCCGACAGTCATCTCCCCCACAAGACACCTATGTCTAGTATATAATATAGCTTCACCTTCTGGCCCCAGCAGAGATCTCCCAAGACACAAGACACCTATGTCTAGACATCTATACCTATGTCTCCCACAAGTATTATAGCTTCACCTTCTGGCCCCGACAGACATCTCCCCACAAGACACCAATGACTAGTATATAATATAGCTTCACTTCTGTCCCCGACAGTCATCTCCCCCACAAGACACCTTTGTCTAGTATATAATATAGCTTCACCTTCTGGCCCCGACAGACATCTCCCCCACAAGACACCTATGTCTAGTATATATTATAGCTTCACCTTCTGTCCCCGACATACATCTCCCCCACAAGACACCTGTGTCTAGTATATAATACAGCCTCACCTTCTGTCCCTGCCCTGCCATGTCTCGGTACTGTTGGCCCTGGCCAACCTACAGTAAACTTGGGCTGCAATGATTCTGTTTGATTCATCGAAAATCGAATCTGACACCTTAGTTTCGATTTTCGATAACCATTATCACTATTTCGATTCGATATTTGAATACCCATATAAATTATTTCCACACAAACAAAACGTAAATTTGACTCCATCTCGAGCAGACTTGAGCGCTGAAATAATCCGAAACGTGATTGGTTAACGCCTTGCATATTATCCAGTGAGAATTGTAGACATCGCCAGTAGACATCGCCAAGTTGACGACGGATTTCACGGTAAATAAGCCGACTCTGATAGTTAAATGAAATCTGATGTTTTTACTTGTATGAAGAATCGAATCGAAAATGATCGAATCGAGGTCTGGGTGAATCGTTGAAGCCCTACAGTAAACACCTTGTTACCACTCAAATGGTGATGGTACTCCGACCTTTACCACAGAGGTCATCATGTACTGTCTCCCTGACTGTAGAAGGGGGGTGGATCGTGAGTTTTGGAACTGGATTTGCGGGAGGGGTACACGATCAACATCCACCTGAAAGTCATTCCCTAACTGAAGGTCATTTCCCTTTGTGAAACCTGCCAACACCAGCACCTGTCTAACCCGGCACACTGCGTCATTTTGTGACGCAGTGTACGTATTCTATCCATACAACATTTGAACAGATCTAGTGTGTTATACATGCAAAGTGTTTTGACTGATAAACATCTCAATTCTGGCAGTATTAGGACAACATTCAGTCCAACATAATCGTCGTGGTCACTACAAATACCGGGATGGACACGCACGAGAGCAGTATTCTAGAAGTGAATCTGTATATCCCTACTTTGTTTAACAGTACATGCAAATCACGATTCTACGAAGTTTACTCCTAATCACACGTCCAAAGTAGGTTTGGTTCGTTAAATCTTATTCTTCCTGCAGGGCAGCTCCAAGTTCGCTGAGATTGGTTGTTAACGGTGGCGTGAGCGGCGTCCGGGGGTATCCCAGGCATGTTCGATGGGTGACAAGTCTGGACTGAGTGCTGGCCATGGTAAGGTGGCTATGTTCTGCTGCTGGGGGTACTCGGTAGTATTACGAACCCTGTGTGTCATCCTGAAAGGTAGATGTCGGCGTGCAAATACCAGCACATGTGCCTCAAGCAGTACAGCAATGTGACACGTCCGTGAATAACACGTAAAAGTGTTCTGCCAGTCACAGTGATCCCACCCTACACCATTAATCAGCCACCCTACAAATCATTGTTCTAACGTTAGCGGTATTTAAACTCTCATTCAGTCCACGCCATATTCTGTCGCGCCAATCACGTCCAAAGTAAACCTTGATTCATCCTAGAATATATACGTTTCTCAAACGACGATTGGTCCAGCACTTCTGCTCTTGACAACAACGACATCTTGCAGTTATATACCGGTCCGTCAACATGGGATAGCTCGTGAACGTTGGGCCTCAGGTTCCATCTGTGTGCTATATCTATGTAGTTATATGGCTGAAATAATGCTGATACGACGTAACACTTCAACTCACTCTCACGTTGTTGCATCGTAGCTCTGTGAATCTCATCTACAATTAGACAAGTTGGTTGGTTGGTGTGTTGTTTAACACCACATTCAGCAATATTCCATCTATACGGCGGTCTGTAAATAATCGAGTCTGGACCAGACAATCCAGTGATCAAGAGCATGAGCATCAATCTACGCAATTGGAATACGATGACATTTGTCAACCAAGTCTGGGCTTATGTTTTATCTAATGCATTGTAAGCAGATATTAATTCTGTGATCGAAGACTTCTGGTTGGAAAGGATGGGTTGATGAATTCAAAGAGATAGTCAGGAGCCATTCCGTGTTTTTGTCTGATAGGATACGCATAGAAGTTTCATTATACTCTAGGTTCACAGAATCCTCCGAGCAACAGGTCCTACTTTACCATTTAATCTGGCAGCTCCTCAAGGCTGTATCTTAATCCCACACAAGATAACTACAATTCCACGAGCTTCAAGTGGAAGGAGGAAACTGTCAGACATGTTGCTGATGTATATGGGAATAATTATGTGTTGTTTCTTTGTTTGTTGTTTGATGTCTCACTCAGCAACATTCCAGCAAAATGGCAGCGGTCTGTAAATACTCGAGTCTGGACTACACAGTCCAGTGTTCAACCAAGTCAGCGATCCCGTTATTTGCCTCTTACGAAACGTATGGGTTACTGAAGACAAATTCGAACCCGTATCTTTACGATAGAATTTAAGAGGACTTTGTCAACGTTCTCGTTGCCCAATAGTTTTGATAAAACGGTTTTGTGTCGCCATTTGTCAGCTACGACGTCTGTCATGAACGTTATTTGTTTCGATATCGTAATCTGCTTCTTTCTGGCTGGGACACGTTGGGAGGTCGTGCCACAATACTGTCTTGTTCCAACTTCCAACATGCCAGTTGCATCAGGCCGTTGCTGACGTGACAAGCGCCGCATGTGAAAAGAGGTTAAATTAAATTTAAATCAATATCAAAACAACTTTCAGTCTCTTTTCTAGTCTCTCGTACAGACCCTGAAGCAAACATATCCTAGAAAGCCCACACAAGTCGAGAAAATGTGGCAAGTCTAGATTTCCTCAGCTTCTGAAAATGAAGAAAGTCTCAGGGCTCCTTTTCATTATATATTTATTGTTGTTACTATGAACTTTTTTCAGTAAAATATGTTCATTTCAGAGCCTAGTTGTTAGTCTATCTCTTTTCCTCACTAACTGATTTTATACTTGACATGTAGGGTTGTCACTTACTTTGTACATGATTTGGGGGAGGGTGGGGAGGCTTTCACATTGTACATGCTCCTCCATAATAATCATCATCACCCCCAACCCACCGCACCCTACCCGACCAAATAGCAAACATGTCCATTTAAGCGCAATGTGCGAGTGATCTAATGTAGCACCAGGGTGACGGCCAAGTAGTGCAGCATGGGTCTACTGTTGGTCCAGTGCAGCATGTGTCTCCTGTCCCCGGGGCAGTGTAGCAAGGGTTTCCTGTCCCCGGATCAGTGCAGCATGTGTCTTCTGTCCCCGGGTCAGTGCAGCATGGGTCTCCTGTCCCCGGGTCAGTGCAGCATGGGTCTCCTGTCCCCGGTCTAGTGCAGCAAGGGTCTCCTGTCCCCGGATCAGTGCAGCATGGGTCTCCTGTCCCCGGTCCAGTGCAGCATGGGTCTTCTGTGCCCGGTCCAGTGCAGCATGGGTCTCCTGTGCCCGGTCCAGTGCAGCATGGGTCTCCTGTCCCCGGATCAGTGCAGCGTTATGGACGAGCCGCCAGATGCCACTCCGCACGTTGTTCATTGTGTGTTGCAAGAGGTTTGAAAGGAGACAGAAGATCCCTAGGTTCGTCGTGCAACATGGCGCCATCAATGTAAACAGAGGTATAGTTTTCTACTGGTTTTCAGGGGCTTCCTATATTCTGTATTCAGTTTTCCCCGGTCACCAGACTCCAGTGTCATCTTAACTATGCCTGCCCAATTTACCGCCCCGTCTCACTCACAATTCGGTAAGTACAAACATCCATCAATTTCAAACCGCTTTTTTAACACTCTGACGTAGGACTTCAGTATTCTGAGACTCACGAAAATCAGTAGGTATGTTTCTCGCAACCACACAAACATCACCTGACTGGACCCTACTACGCCACATACCCTAGATTCCATCGCGGGGACTCTTGTAGTTTTGGGGGTTGAATCATATACGGCAATGAGTATTCATAACTTTATGCCCTGGGAGCCGTGCCAAGTTACATTTGTCAGAGGGGCACATAACGTATGTTCCGTGAATAGGTTTTAGAAAAATAGCAACTATACTCAGTAGCAAAAAAAACGTCAGTACGAATTCAAAATTAGATAGGCACGGTAATCAAATCATTACAGGAATGGACATAATAAGCGGATCAAAAACATTTTTTATGTACAATATCTTGACACATCAATGAATAACTCAAGACATTACGTGAACGTTTGCAGTCCATTCAGACACTTGACTTCAGTATATAATGTGACCACCACGAGCGGCAAAAAATGCAGCACAACGTCTATGCATGGAGTCCACCAATCGATTGATGAAGGCCATTGGACGTGGAACCATACACTGAGAAAGGCCTGGCGCAATAAAAAGGCTGTGTTCGGCCTTGGTATGACATTATTCAGTCTCCTCTGAATTTCATCCAAAAGATGTTTAAATCAGGACTAAGGGCTGGCCATTGCATAATGTTGACACCGTTCTGCTGTAGGAAGTCCCGTGTAGCTCTGGTAGTATAGGCCCGGGCGTTATCAGGCTGCAAAATGTTGTTCCGGTGACGTGCGAAATGTAGTATGACGTGGGGGTCTGACAGCTTGGTCGATGTAGCGCACCGCTGTGATGCCGCCTCCTCTCCCTGGACCAAGGTTCTGGTTCTACTAGTACTTGATCTAGACTACCTTTTGTCAAACTTCTATTTTTGTTTAGCCCAGACCACGTCCAGTGCAAAACATCCAGGGCAGATCTTCAGTCGAGGTGACGACAGGGCGGCGGAGACCCAGCAGTCTGTCCACACCGGACCTTGCCCAGTACAACACATCCAGGGCAGATCTTCAGTCGAGGTGACACCAGGGCGGCGGAGACCCAGCAGTCTGTCCACACTGGACCTTGTCCCATGCAACACGTCCAGGGCAGATCTTCAGTCGAGGTGACGACAGGGTGGAGGAGACCCAGCAGTCTGTCCACACTGGACCTTGTCCAGTGCAACACGTCCAGGGCAGACCTTCAGTCGAGGTGACGCCAGGGTGGAGGAGACCCAGAGCGGTGGTATGTGGATAGAGCGCAGGTCGCAAGTCAGGTGAAGTTGGTCACGGAGAGTTCTTGGATGAGTGACCGTGTTTAGGAGCTTGACTCCTGACAGTTTCTAGGACTTCAGTCCTTTCCAACAACGAAGCACATGTGATACATTTGGTCTCAGCTTAGGCAAGTGAGTTTGTTCAAAATTGCTTCTGTTCAACCAGCAGAAAATGGGTACCCGGTTGGGATAAGCCATATGGCTATTAAACTTCTAGCGCCTCGTAGGCAGCTTGGGTTATCCGGGGTAATAATGTCCATCAAGTTGTATGCACTTGTTCCTGCGGCGTGGGTTTAGCACTAAATATGTGGCCATATTATTAACACGCCCTGGGTGGATCTTCAGTCGAGGTGACACCAGGGTGAAAACTAGGCAGTCTGGCCATCCCGAGCCTAGTCCAGTGCAACACACCCAGACGAAGTGACTGTAAATCTTGACAACTTTTTCAGGTCCATTGAAGACAACCAAATCATCTTTCATCGCGTTCAATACATATTATTTCTGGAAGCATGGAAAGTAATATATCAAGTTGCGTATCTGAACTTAGTCGCGCATGTTGTCAAAGACCGGATTATGAACATTCAGATGCTCTGTAGACTTTTCGTCCAGAGGGTGGTTTAAATAACGGTATCTATCATAGATTTGCCAATATCTATCTTCAAGAGGCATACAAGATCCCATATCTCCCACAAGATAGCTAATAGACTTGTGATGTATATCGATCTCCTCGTGACTCCCTCTACACCTACATGACCCCCTCACCCCGGGGAGGGCTGCATCTCGGAGCCGAGGTGAGGGGAAAACAGCCTAGCCTCTTCAGCACCAACTTTAACTATGTGCATATGTTTAACGCTACAAATCTACTTCCTACTTTGTGGCGGTATAAGGAAACGTAACCGACCTCTTAGTTTGTCCAAACACATCCACGAGCAGGCCATTACGATAGATTTATGTTTGTATGTATCACGCAGTTAGTAATAAACATTCTGTAATGTGATAAATAACATCCAGGGCTGACTGTTTCATGGTGTTCCTCGTGCTTGTCCTACTGACTTGCAATACGAGGACTCATGCTGTAAGTAGTGAACACAAATGTATTGCTTCACGTCATATCCTTTGGTCGATATGCATGACATTCTGTGCCCTTCTGTATTCTGTAGATTATGTCAGGCTCCATTTGATAGATCTGTCTGAAACACTGCACCTAACCATGTTGTCAGACAACCTCATGCATCGTACAGATACCGCTCCTGTGAAGAGGAATCCTGTTTTATTGGGAGTAAATTCACCCTTTCATGTGTTTCTAAACGAGAGGAATCCTAATGTTACTGACAGGACCTCCCAGCCCAACCAAGAATCATCCTAGTTTTGAGTCCTGCTCTATACGATTTTCTAGCGACTCAGTCCGACAAATATAGGTTGGTATAAATTAAGTGTGATGAACTGCAGTAAAGTTTAGATCGTTTATACAGTAGCCGGTTTCCTATGTACACACATGAAGAGGGAGTACAGAGTTGCTTAGAATGTTCTGCATCCATTTCCAACTGGATATAACATTTTTAAATCAATATAGACAAGCTGATGTGGGTAGTCCTAGAGCAGGGGCTAGAGCTTGTCGCCACCCATGTGTATGGGAGTATTTGTGTTGGTGCCCTGTAAAATAGCAGCCGTGAATATAGATATGTGGGTATAACTGCGACTGAGTACAGGAGTATTTGTATAGGTACCCGTGAGTACTGGTGCATTTGCGTTGGTATCCGTGAGTATTGGTGTTTTGTGTGGGTACCCGTGAGTAATGCTGCATTTGTGTGGGTACCCGTGGGTAGTGGTGTTTTTGTGTGGGTAATCTCAATGTTCTCATCCGCGACGTATGGATACATTCGGTAGTAGTATTCAGTCAATAATATGCTTAATAAATAGAGATTATTAACCGAGTGTGTTTCCATATCATTAATGTCATATATTCGGAATAAAAATGTATTATGTGAGCCTTTGGCGAGCATAATACATATTTTTTATTCGTAATATATGATATTTATTTAGGATTCACATGGCGTGTATGGAGTTTTGCGAAAGTAGTTCGTGGATTGACGTAATTTGCATAGTTATCAGATTGGGATACCAAGTTTATCAGATTGCTTGATTGCACTGATAACACCCTCCATTAGATGATAAACAGTTTTCTTCAACTGAATAGGTAAAATTACGAAATCAGGAAAACAAATATATGTATACTTCACCCTAATTATATCCGCTTTGGTATTATCTATACGTGTGTTGAGAACATAAGACTGACTGACTGAGTTTGGTTTTACGCCGCTTTTAGCAATATTCCAGCAACATCACGGCGGGGGACACCAGAAATGGTGAGAACATAAGATGGTAAACACCATCAAGGCATTTGAAACTACAATTACACACGCCATAGGTTTATAATAGTGTAAAGCTGGCGGTACAGATGACTGTATGTAGACACCGTGGTAGTCCATATATTCATTACGTACAGAAAGCAGCAGAACATCGTTTTGAATGAACTGTGCATCACATCTAAAACACTGTATGACGTTCCAGTTTCAATGTCAATACAGTGGAAACCGACTAAGTAAAGACCGCTTAACTAAACAAACCTGATAAGTAAACACTTTTCTTTGGTCCCGACAACTTTCTTCATTAATTATCACTATTAGAGTCCGGTTAACTAAACTCGGATAAGTAAACAATACCGCTTAACTAAACGTCTTCTCACGGTCCATGGAAGTAAATTACTTAACAAAAGAGACTGGATAACTAAATTAGCGATCGCCACATAATCCGACATGAGGGGCAGTCGTGTCAGTCTCCAGTCAAACAAACATCCTACTTACAGCTCGCTTGCGCCATGCAGTTGACAATACACTGACAACTGGAGGCCAGCCCTGATAAGTGGTTCATTTTCACATATGCATACATATACATGCCTATGGTTGTCATTTGCAGGTTTTTATAAGTTTGGAAAAGTAAAATACCTGATAAGTAAACAATTTTGGCGAGTCCCTTGAAGTTTTACTTATCAGGTTTCCACTGTACTTAGAAGGCTGTCAGTCCCCTACATTGGTTACAGTAGGAACATAACGAGTACAAGGGGAAATCCCTGAGATATGGTCGCGGAAGTCACAGATTCCCTGTGCTAATGTCTTTATACCGCCTGCTTTATGTCTCATTTCATTACACTACAACATGTTCCAAGCGGGTAATGATCAGCACTTATAATAGAATCTGCAGTAGCACAAGACTTTCCGCGATTATTGATGGTGGTAATGCTGCCAATCAGTACATTTGCATGGAAACAAGTTGCTTTTGAATGGGCTGTCAACATTCAGCACGAGAATTAGGTTCCTAGCTTAATTGGATCCTCTCGTTCTGACCCGCTGCCCACTTGGACTGATGCTGCAGTCGACCACTGTTAATTTCAATTGCAAATCAGATATTCAGTTATGTAAAGAATTGGACTTATTTTTACTTCCGTAATAGCATCAGCTGCTGGCATTACTCACGGTGGCGCTGCCGAGTGTGCGGTTGTCCGCCATCAGATGCTTTCGGTAAGAGTTAATTGTTTGGGGGCTATCTAGATTACTGGCTGGCCTCGTGTGTTACATACTGCGACAGGAGAAATTGGGTTGTCAGAGATATCTAAAGAGGTTGACTGTGCGGTCACATGCTCAGAGAGGCGTTATGGATGTGATTATATCCTACTACTCCATACGGGCATCTCCACCCTGTCTGATCCGACACACACAGACCGGAAGTAATGAGCGCAGCATACAAACCACATTACGGCGCTAGACCTGCCTCTACAGCATGCAGTTGTCAGTGACAGGATATCCCGGAGCTTGATTGCCAATTAATGCACCTCACTCATACCCGCAAATATTAATTTGGGAGATATTATATGATCGATACGATTAATCAAAGGTCTGTGAGGATGCTCCGCAATTTGGTTAAATCAGTCAATACCGGGATCATGCGGCTTCTCATGGCAAGGGAGCTAACTGCCTATAAATGACCAGTTAGCCAAAACTAACTCTGTCCCTCCTACTGATCAGAATCATATCACTTTTGTGATTCGTATTAAATGGCAGCGACCGAGTAGGACGAACCTATCGATCATCAACATTTAAACTGACGTACAAAAGAAAGTACACCCCGTTTCTTTTGTACTTCAGTATACATTGTAAAATATCGCTTTTTAATGTCACAGTTCATGAAATCACTAATACCCCTAAATATCGATGTTTATCAGGCTTTGCCAAAGTTCAACCGAAATGTAATTAGGAAAGTCCAGTTGGTGTGTGTGAAGAATGCTTATAGTTTTGATTTATCGAACTCGGCGAGAGACACAGACCCTCTTTGTTGGATCTGTGCATTAGATATGCAGCAAAGAAACACACCTCAGTCTTTGCACATTTGGTCAGATCCAAGGCAGTCTGATGACCCATACCGAAGTGTCCGACTCTCAACCACTTCCATCAACAGGAGACTGCGGGCTGCAGGTGTGAGGAACGCCCTCTGATCAGACGCCCCTGATGGTTTGATGCAGTTTCGGAGAAACACGAAACTTGAGGACATGTGCTGCTGGGTGTGGGGACGTCATTGCGTGCCATATCTCCAGGAGATCATTCATGCAGCTGCCATCTTAGGTGTTGGCTCAGAGATGGTGTGTTGTTGGGTTTCGTATGACTGCAAGTTGGATTTCAGTACAGTACCTGGACACTCAGTGGTCAACGATATCTACAGGAAGTACTAGATACCACCGTCGTGCCACTATCCCTTCTACGTCGTCCTATATTCATGGATGACAGCGCTAGACCTCATTGTTCTCGAGCCCATCGCCCAGTAGCCGAACAACGCCATCGAAACATTACAATGGCCCGCAGCAGGTACTGACATGGTCTGCAGTGGTGGTTCATACAAACACGGCAATCATTACTTGAGAAAAACAGTGACACCATCAGACAATTGGCGGGGTCATGGTGTCCATATTTATAGCATTGTTGATATTAACGTTTGTGTATATTCATCTTATATTACAAGTAAATTGTTACAAATCGTCAGCTTCATATTTTTTTCGCTTTGATCAGAGTAAAATATATGCCTGTTACCATATCAATACGTTGAATTGGTTCTTGACAAGCTGGTGGTGTTTGATGAATACTCAGGGGCATACATTCTGAAACAAGCAGAGCTTCTCGCGGTGCCCCCAGGACTATACAGCGTTACCAACCATCCATGTGCGTGGAGTCGCTGCAGTCCTAACGTAACGGGTCTTTAACCCTCACTTTCTCGGCTTCATATGCATAGATTCTTGTATAATGTCTGCCTCTTTTAAAGTTCAAAGTCCAGGCAGGAATCCGGGAGCCGTGAGGGCGCATGGTATCAACAGTTTAGGACAGGGTGTGAGGTGTGGTCTGCCTATAGCTGTCTGAGTCCAGTCATGCTGTGTTGAGTTATCAAAGGCCATTCTTCAGTTGGTTCAGTCAAACCAATTAATACTCCTTGTTAGCCAGCCGGGACATTGAAGCAGCAAAGATTTGGACCATCTATGAGTTTGGAGGTTGATGTCCATGAACCATTCAGAGGAACAGTCTAACGCTTTAAGCACCAGGCCAGCACCGTGTACTGAATGGAACGGTATTGACTTGAACTTATAATAAGTTATTCTGTTAAAGAACAACTTGCAGGTGTCTCTCTCATGACACAAACAGTGACCACAGGTACGTTCTGTAAGGACAAGCGTCAGAGTATGCTGGGCTGTTTTAGTCATCATCCAGACATAAAGCTTTCAGTTCCTGGCTCCCGCTCAGCGTCAGATTCCAACAGCCGGGAGTGGTCACAATGTTTGTGCTATTTATCACGAACTGCTCTACAACTGCCGTTAGCAAGAGTGGGCATGTATCGTCGTCTCATGTCTGCAGCTGGTGTGTGTTTAGACCAGATACAACTCCGATTGATAACGTTCTCTGTAGCTCACCGGTGCGGTCCGAATACATCAATAGTCAAATATGATTTATTGCCTTATCAGAGTGAAACATATTTCAACATTGCCACGACAACTTCTAAAGCTACATCTATAGTGATGCATAGTATGAAATTCCCTATGCAGACGCATGCAGCCGTAATTACATCTATATTGCAGCAAGCGTGATAGCATCTATATTGCTGAAACAGTCATTACCTCCATATTGCAGCAAGCGCTACCACAATAACATCTACATTGCAGCAACCGTACCCATGAAGATCCGGGTTAGAACTGATCTTCAGTAACCCATCCTGTCGTAACAAGCGTTTAACGGGATCTGGTTGTCAGGCTCGCTGACTTGGTTGACACATGCCATCGCATCCCCTCTGCGTAGATTGATGCTCATGGTGTTGATCACTGGAATGTCTGGTCCAGACTCGATTATTTACATACCACCGCCATATAGCTGGAATATCGCTCAGTGCCGTGATAACATCTACATTGCAACAACCGTAACAACATCTACATTACAACAACCGTAATAACATCTCCATGGCAACAACAGTGATAACATCTACATTACAACAACCGTAACAACATCTGTATTACAACAACCGTGATAACATCTACATTGCAACAACAGTGATAACATCTACATTGCAACAACCGTAACAGCATCTACATTGCAGCAACCGTAATAACATCTTTATAACAACAACCGAAACAACATCTACATAACAACAACCGTGATAACATCTACATTACAACAACAGTGATAACATCTACATTACAACAACCGTAACAACATCTACATTACAACAACCGTGATAACATCTACATTGCAGCAACCATGATAACATCTACATTACAACAACCGTGATAACATCTACATTGCAACAACCGTAACAGCATCTACATTGCAACAACCAAGATAACATCTACATTGCAGCAACCGTAATAACATCTACATTACAACAACAGTGATAACATCTACATTGCAACAACCGTAACAACATCTACATTACAACAACCGTAATAAGATCTACATTACAACAACCGTGATAACATCTACATTGCAACAACAGTGATAACATCTACATTACAACAACTGTAACAACATCTACATTACAACAACCGTGATAACATCATCTACATACAACAACCGAAACAACATCTACATCACAACAACAACGTGAAATAACATCTACATTACAACAACCGTGATAAGATCTACATAACAACAACCGAAACAACATCTACATTACAACAACCGTGATAACATCTACATAACAACAACAACGAAACAACATCTACATAGCAACAACCGAAACAACATCTACATTACAACAACCGTGATAAGATCTACATTACAACAACCGTGATAACATCTACATTACAACAACCGTGATAACATCTACATTACAACAACCGTGATAACATCTACATTACAACAACCGTGATAACATCTACATTACAACAACTGTAACAACATCTACATAACAACAACCGAAACAACATCTACATTACAACAACCGTGATAACATCTACATTACAACAACCGTGATAACATCTACATTACAACAACTGTAACAACATCTACATTACAACAACGTGACAACATCCGAAACAACATCTACATTACAACAACCGTGATAACATCTACATTACAACAACCGAAACAACATCTACATTACAACAACCGTGATAAGATCTACATTACAACAACCGTGAAAAAAATCTACATAACAACAACCGAAACAACATCTACATTATAACAACCGTGATAACATCTACATTGCAGCAACCGTAATAACATCTACATTGTAAGATCCGATAAATAACATCTACATTACAACAACCGTGATAACATCTACATTACAACAACCGTAACAACATCTACATTGCAGCAACCGTAATAACATCTACATTGTAAGATCCGTGATAACATCTACATTGCAACAACCGTGATAACATCTACATAACAACAACCGAAACAACATCTACATTACAACAACCATGATAACATCTACATTGCAGCAACCGCAACAACATCTACATAACAACAACCGAAACAACATCTACATTACAACAACCGTGATAAGATCTACATTACAACAACCGTGATAACATCTACATTGCAGCAACCGTGATAACATCTACATTGCAGAAACCGAAACAACATCTACATTACAACAACCGTGATAACATCTACATTACAACAACCGTGATAACATCTACATAACAACAACCGAAACGACATCTACATTGGAAGATCCGTGATAACATCTACATTACAACAACCGTGATAACATCTACATTACAACATCCGTAACAACATCTACATAACAACAACCGAAACGACATCTACATTACAACAACCGTGATAAGATCTACATTACAACAACCGTGATAACATCTACATTGCAGCAACAGTGATAACATCTACATTGCAGCAACCGAAACAACATCTACATTACAACAACAGTGATAACGTCTACATTGCAGCAACCATGATAACATCTGCATTACAACAACCGTGATAACATTTACATTGCAAGCAACCGTAACAGCATCTACATAACAACCAACCGAAACAACATCTACATTACAACAACCGAAACAACATCTACATTACAACAACCGTGATAAGATCTACATTACAACAACCGTGATAACATCTACATTGCAGCAACCGTAACAGCATCTACATAACAACCACCGAAACAACATCTACATAACAACAACCGAAACAACATCTACATTACAACAACCGTGATAACATCTACATTACAACAACCGTAACAACATCTACATTACAACAACCGTGATAACATCTACATTGCAACAACAGTGATAACGTCTACATTGCAGCAACCATGATAACATCTTCATTACAACAACCGTGATAACATCTACATTGCAACAACCGTGATAACATCTACATTACAACAACCGTAACAACATCTACATTACAACAACCGTGATAACATCTACATTGCAGCAACCGTGATAACATCTACATTACAACAACCGTGATAACATCTACATTGCAACAACCGTAACAGCATCTACATTGCAACAACCAAGATAACATCTTCATTGCAGCAACCGTAATAACATCTACATTACAACAACCGTGATAACATCTACATTGCAACAACCGTAATAACATCTACATTACAACAACCGTGATAACATCTACATTACAACAACCGTGATAACATCTACATTGCAACAACCGTGATAACATCTACATTACAACAACTGTAACAACATCTACATTACAACAACCGTGATAACATCTACATAACAACAACCGAAACAACATCTACATAACAACAACCGAAACAACATCTACATTACAACAACCGTGATAAGATCTACATTACAACAACCGTGAACAACATCTACATTACAACAACCGTGATAAGATCTACATTACAACAACCGTGATAACATCTACATTACAACAACTGTAACAACATCTACATAACAACAACCGAAACAACATCTACATTACAACAACCGTGATAACATCTACATTACAACAACCGTGATAACATCTACATTACAACAACTGTAACAACATCTACATAACAACAACCGAAACAACATCTACATTACAACAACCGTGATAACATCTACATTACAACAACCGAAACAACATCTACATTACAACAACCGTGATAACATCTACATTACAACAACCGTGATAACATCTACATAACAACAACCGAAACAACATCTACATTATAACAACCGTGATAACATCTACATTGCAGCAACCGTAATAACATCTACATTGTAAGATCCGTGATAACATCTACATTACAACAACCGTGATAACATCTACATTACAACAACCGTAACAACATCTACATTGCAGCAACCGTAATAACATCTACATTGTAAGATCCGTGATAACATCTACATTGCAACAACCGTGATAACATCTACATAACAACAACCGAAACAACATCTACATTACAACAACCATGATAACATCTACATTGCAGCAACCGCAACAACATCTACATAACAACAACCGAAACAACATCTACATTACAACAACCGTGATAAGATCTACATTACAACAACAGTGATAACATCTACATTGCAGCAACAGTGATAACATCTACATTGCAGAAACCGAAACAACATCTACATTACAACAACCGTGATAACATCTACATTACAACAACCGTGATAACATCTACATAACAACAACCGAAACGACATCTACATTGGAAGATCCGTGATAACATCTACATTACAACAACCGTGATAACATCTACATTACAACATCCGTAACAACATCTACATAACAACAACCGAAACGACATCTACATTACAACAACCGTGATAAGATCTACATTACAACAACCGTGATAACATATACATTGCAGCAACAGTGATAACATCTACATTGCAGCAACCGAAACAACATCTACATTACAACAACAGTGATAACGTCTACATTGCAGCAACCATGATAACATCTGCATTACAACAACCGTGATAACATTTACATTGCAGCAACCGTAACAGCATCTACATAACAACCACCGAAACAACATCTACATTACAACAACCGAAACAACATCTACATTACAACAACCGTGATAAGATCTACATTACAACAACCGTGATAACATTTACATTGCAGCAACCGTAACAGCATCTACATAACAACCACCGAAACAACATATACATAACAACAACCGAAACAACATCTACATTACAACAACCGTGATAAGATCTACATTACAACAACCGTAACAACATCTACATTACAACAACCGTGATAACATCTCCATTGCAACAACAGTGATAACGTCTACATTGCAGCAACCATGATAACATCTTCATTACAACAACCGTGATAACATCTACATTGCAACAACCGTGATAACATCTACATTACAACAACCGTAACAACATCTACATTACAACAACAGTGATAACATCTACATTACAACAACAGTGATAACGTCTACATTGCAGCAACCATGATAACATCTACATTACAACAACCTTGATAACATCTACATTGCAACAACCGTAACAGCATCTACATTGCAACAACCGTAATAACATCTTCATTGCAGAAACCGTAACAACATCTACATTACAACAACCGTGATAACATCTCCATTGCAACAACAGTGATAACGTCTACATTGCAGCAACCATGATAACATCTACATTACAACAACCGTGATAACATCTACATTGCAACAACAGTGATAACGTCTACATTGCAGCAACCATGATAACATCTTCATTACAACAACCGTGATAACATCTACATTGCAACAACCGTGATAACATCTACATTACAACAACCGAAACAACATCTACATTACAACAACCGTGATAACATCTCCATTGCAACAACAGTGATAACGTCTACATTGCAGCAACCATGATAACATCTTCATTACAACAACCGTGATAACATCTACATTGCAACAACCGTGATAACATCTACATAACAACAACCGTAACAACATCTACATTACAACAACAGTGATAACATCTACATTACAACAACAGTGATAACGTCTACATTGCAGCAACCATGATAACATCTACATTACAACAACCTTGATAACATCTACATTGCAACAACCGTAATAACATCTACATTGCAACAACCGTAATAACATCTGTATTACAACAACCGAAACAACATCTACATAACAACAACCGAAACAACATCTACATAACAACAACCGTAACAACATCTACATTACAACAACCGTGATAACATCTACATTGCAGCAACCATGATAACATCTGCATTACAACAACAGTGATAACGTGTACATTACAACAACCGTAACAACATCTGTATTACAACAACCGAAACAACATCTACATAACAACAACCGAAACAACATCTACATAACAACAACCGTAACAACATCTACATTACAACAACCGTGATAACATCTACATTGCAGCAACCATGATAACATCTGCATTACAACAACCGTGATAACATCTACATTGCAACAACCGTAACAGCATCTACATTGCAGCAACCGTGATAACATCTTCATAACAACAACCGAAACAACATCTACATAACAACAACCGTGATAACATTTACATTACAACAACCATGATAACATCTACATAACAACAACCGAAACAACATCTACATTACAACAACCATGATAACATCTACATTGCAGCAACCGTAACAACATCTACATAACAACAACCGAAACAACATCTACATTACAACAACCGTGATAAGATCTACATTACAACAACCGTGATAACATCTACATTACAACAACCTTGATAACATCTACATTGCAACAACCGTAACAGCATCTACACTGCAACAACCGTAACAGCATCTACATTGCAACAACCATAATAACATCTTCATTGCAGCAACCGTAATAACATCTACATTGCAACAACCAAGATAACATCTACATTGCAAGAACAGTTGAAACATCTACATTACAACAACAGTGATAACATCTACATTACAACAACCGTGATAACATCTACATTACAACAACAGTGATAACATCTACATTACAACAACCGTAACAACATCTACATTACAACAACCGTGATAACATCTACATTGCAGCAACCATGATAACATCTGCACTACAACAACCGTGATAACATCTACATTGCAGCAACCGTAACAGCATCTGCATTGCAGCAATCGTAACAGCATCTGCATTGCAGCATCCGTAATAACATCTACATTACAACAACCGTGATAACATCTACATTACAACAACAGTGATAACGTCTACATTGCAGCAACCATGATAACATCTGCATTACAACAACCGTGATAACATCTACATTGCAACAACCGTAACAATATCTACATTGCAACAACCAAGATAACATCTACATTGCAACAACCGTAACGGCATCTACATTGCAACAACCGTAACAGCATCTACATTGCAGCAACCGTAATAACATCTACTTTACAACAACCGTGATAACATTTACATTGCAGCAACAGTAACATCTACATTGCAACAACCGTAATAACATCTACATTGCAGCAACCGTAACAACATCTACATTGCAACAACCGTGGTAACATCTACATTGCAACAACCGTAACAATATCTACATTGCAACAACCGTGGTAACATCTACATTGCAACAACCGTAACAATATCTACATTGCAACAACCGCAACAATATCTACATTGCAACAACCGTAATAACATCTACATTGCAACAACCGTAATAACATCTACATTGAAACAACCGTAATAACATCTACATTGCAACAACCGTAACAATACCTACATTGCAATAACCGTAGTAACATCTACATTACAACAACCGTAATAACATCTACATTGCAGCAACAGTGATAACATCTACATTGCAACAACCGTGATAACATCTACATTACATCAACCGTGATAACATCTACATTGCAACAACCGTGATATCATCTACATTGCAACAACCGTGATAACATCTACATTGCAACAACCGTGATAACATCTACATTACAACAACCGTGATAACATCTACATTGCAACAACCGTAACGGCATCTACATTGCAGCAACCGTAACAGCATCTACATTGCAGCAACCGTAATAACATCTACATTACAACAACCGTGATAACATCTACATTGCAACAACCGTGATAACATCTACATTGCAACAACCGTGATAACATCTACATTGCAGCAACCGTGTAACATCTACATTGCAACAACCGTAATAACATCTACATTGCAACAACCGTGATAACATCTACATTGCAACAACCGTGATAACATCTACATTACAACAACCGTAACAACATCTACATTACAACAACCGTGAAACATCTACTTTGCAACTTCCACATCTACATTGCAACAACCGTAATATCATCTGCATTACAACAACCGTGATAACATCTACATTGCAACATCCACATCTACATTGCAACAACCGTGAGATCATCTACATTACAACAACCACAACAACATGTACATTACAACAACCATGATAACATCTACATTGCAGCAACAGTGATAACATCTACATTGCAACAACCGTGATAACATCTACATTACATCAACCGTGACAACATCTACATTGCATCAACCGTGATAACATCTACATTGCAACAACCGTAACAATACCTATATTGCAATAACCGTAGTAACATCTACATTACAACAACCGTAATAACATCTACATTGCAGCAACAGTGATAACATCTACATTGCAACAACCGTGATAACATCTACATTACATGAACCGTGATAACATCTACATTGCAACATCCACATCTACATTGCAACAACAGTGAGATCATCTACATTACAACAACCACAACAACATCTACATTACAACAACCATGATAACATGTACACTGCAACAACCGTAACAACATTTACATTACAACAACCGTGATAACATCTACATTGCAACAACCGTGATAACATCTACATTGCAACAACCATGATAACATCTACATTGCAGCAACCGTAATAACATCTACATTACAACAACCGTGATAACATCTACATTGCAACAACCGTAACACTTTCTACATTGCAACAACCAAGATAACATCTACGTTGTAACAATCCATGATAACATCTACATTGCAACAACCGTAACAACATCTACATTGCAACAACCAAGATAACATCTACATTGCAACAACCATGATAACGTCTACATTGCAGCAACCATGATAACATCTGCATTACAACAACCGTGATAACATCTACATTGCAACAACCGTAACACTATCTACATTGCAACAACCAAGATAACATCTACATTGTAACAACCGTAACGGCATCTCCATTGCAGCAACCGTAACAGCATCTACATTGCAGCAACCGTAATAACATCTACATTAGAACAACCGTGATAACATCTACATTGGAACAACCGTGATAACATCTACATTGCAACAACCGTGATAACATCTACATTGCAGCAACCGTAACATCTACATTGCAGCAACCGTAATAACATCTACATTGCAACAACCGTGGTAACATCTACATTGCAACATCCGTAACAATACCTACATTGCAACAACCGTGATAACATCTACATTGCAACAACCGTTAGAATATCTACATTGCAACAACCGTAATAACATCTACATTGCAGCAACCGTAATAACATCTACATTGCAACAACCGTAAGAACATCTACATTGCAACAACCGTAATAACATCTACATTGCAACAACCGTAACAATACCTACATTGCAATAACCGTAGTAGCATCTACATTACAACAACCGTAATAGCATCTACATTGCAGCAACAGTGATAACATCTACATTGCAACAACCGTGATAACATCTACATTACATCAACCGTGACAACATCTACATTGCAACAACAGTGATAACATCTACATTGCAACAACCATGATAACATCTACATTACAACAACCGTGATAACATCTACATTGCAACAACCGTAACAACATCTACATTACAACAACCGTGATAACATCTACTTTGCATCTTACTTTGCAACTTCCATCTACATTGCAACAACCGTGATATCATCTACATTACAACAACCGTGATAACATCTACATTGCAACATCCACATCTAAATTGCAACAATCGTGAGATCATCTACATTACAACAACCACAACAACATCTACATTACAACAACCATGATAACATCTACATTGCAGCAACAGTGATAACATCTACATTGCAACAACCGTGATAACATCTACATTACATCAACCGTGACAACATGTACATTGCAACAACCGTGATAACATCTACATTGCAACAACCGTGATAACATCTACATTGCAACAACCGTGATAACATCTACATTGCAACAACCGTAACAACATCTACATTACAACAACCGTGATAACATCTACTTTGCAACTTCCATGTACATTGCAACAACCGTGATATCATCTACATTACAACAACCGTGATAACATCTACATTGCAACATCCACATCTACATTGCAACAACCGTGAGATCATCTACATTTACAACCACAACAACATCTACATTACAACAACCATGATAACATCTACATTGCAGCAACAGTGATAACGCCTACATTGCAACAACCGTAACAATACCTACATTGCAATAACCGTAGTAACATCTACATTACAACAACCGTAGTAACATCTACATTACAACAACCGTAATAACATCTACATTGCAGCAACAGTGATAACATCTACATTGCAACAACCGTGATAACATCTACATTACATCAACCGTGACAACATCTACATTGCATCAACCGTGATATCATCTACATTGCAACAACCGTGATAACATCTACATTACAACAACCGTAACAACATCTACATTACAACAACCAAGATAACATCTACATTGCAACAACCGTGATAACGTCTACATTGCAGTATCCATGATAACATCTGCATTACAACAACCGTGATAACATCTACATTGCAACAACCGTGATAACATCTACGTTACAACAACCGTAACAACATCTACATTACAACAACAGTGATAACGTCTACATTGCAGCAACCATGATAACATCTACATTACAACAACCGTGATAACATCTACATTACAACAACCGTAACAGCATCTACATTGCAACAACCGTAATAACATCTTCATTGCAGCAACCGTAATAACATCTACATTGCAACAACCGTAATAACATCTACATTGCAAGAACCGTTGAAATATCTACATTACAACAACAGTGATAACATCTACATTACAACAACCGTAACAACATCTGCATCACAACAACCGTGATAACATCTACATTGCAACAACCGTAACAACATCTACATTACAACAACCGTGATAACATCTACATTGCAGCAACCATGATAACATCTGCATTACAACAACCGTGATAACATCTACATTGCAACAACCGTAACAGCATCTACATTGCAGCAACCGTAATAACATCTTCATTGCAGGAACCGTAATAACATCTACATTACAACAACAGTGATAACGTCTACATTGCAGCAACCATGATAACATCTGCATTACAACAACCGTGATAACATCTACATTGCAACAACCGTAACAATATCTACATTGCAACAACCAAGATAAAATCTAGATTGCAACAACTGTAACGGCATCTACATTGCAACAACCGTAACAGCATCTGCATTGCATCTACGCAACAACAACCGTGATAACATCTACATTGGAACAACCGTGATAACATCTACATTGCAACAACCGTGATAACATCTACATTGCAACAACCGTAACATCTACATTGCAACAACCGTAATAACATCTACATTGCAGCAACCGTAATAACATCTACATTGCAACAACCGTGGTAACATCTACATTACAACAACCGTAACAACACCTACATTGCAACAACCGTGATAACATCTACATTGCAACAACCGTTACAATATCTACATTGCAACAACCGTAATAACATCTACATTGCAACAACCGTGATAACATCTACATTGCAACAACCGTGATAACATCTACATTGCAACAACCGTAACAACATCTACATTACAACAACCGTGATAACATCTGCTTTGCAACTTCCACATCTACATTTCAACAACCGTGATATCATCTACATTACAACAACCGTGATAACATCTACATTGCAACATCCACATCTACATTACAACAACCGTGAGATCATCTACATTACAACAACCACAACAACATCTACATTACAACAACCATGATAACATCTACATTGCAGCAACAGTGATAACATCTACATTGCAACAACCGTGATAACATCTACATTACATCAACCGTGACAACATCTACATTGCAACAACCGTGATATCATCTACATTGCAACAACCGTAACAATACCTACATTGCAATAACCGTAGTAACATCTACATTACAACAACCGTAATAACATCTACATTACATCAACCGTGACAACATCTACATTGCATCAACCGTGATACATCTACATTGCAACAACCGTGATAACATCTACATTACAACAACCGTGACAACATCTACATTGCATCAACCGTGATACATCTACATTGCAACAACCGTGATAACATCTACATTACATCAACCGTGACAACATCTACATTGCATCAACCGTGATACATCTACATTGCAACAACCGTGATAACATCTACATTACAACAACCGTAACAACATCTACATTACAACAACCGTGATAACATCTACATTGCAACAACCGTGATAACATCTACGTTACAACAACCGTAACAACATCTACATTACAACAACAGTGATAACGTCTACATTGCAGCAACCATGATAACATCTACATTACAACAACCGTGATAACATCTACATTGCAACAACCGTAACATAATCTACATTGCAACAACCGTAATAACATCTTCATTGCAGCAACCGTAATAACATCTACATTGCAACAACCGTAATAACATCTACATTGCAACAACCGTTGAAACATCTACATTACAACAACAGTGATAACATCTACATTACAACAACCGTAACAACATCTACGTTACAACAACCGTAACAACATCTACATTACAACAACAGTGATAACATCTACATTGCAACAACCGTGATAACATCTACGTTACAACAACCGTAACAACATCTACATTACAACAACAGTGATAACGTCTACATTGCAGCAACCATGATAACATCTACATTACAACAACCGTGATAACATCTACATTACAACAACCGTAACAGCATCTACATTGCAACAACCGTAATAACATCTTCATTGCAGCAACCGTAATAACATCTACATTGCAACAACCGTAATAATATCTCAGTGCAAGAACCGTTGAAATATCTACATTACAACAACAGTGATAACATCTACATTACAACAACCGTAACAACATCTGCATCACAACAACCGTGATAACATCTACATTGCAACAACCGTGATAACATCTACATTACAACAACCGTAACAACATCTACATTACAACAACCGTGATAACATCTACATTGCAGCAACCATGATAACATCTGCATTACAACAACCGTGATAACATCTACATTGCAGCAACCGTAATAACATCTACATTGCAACAACCGTGATAACATCTACATTGCAACAACCGTGATAACATCTACATTGCAACAACCGTAACAACATCTACATTGCAACAACCGTGATAACATCTACATTGCAACAACCGTTACAACATCTACATTGCAACAACCGTGATAACATCTACATTGCAACAACCGTGATAACATCTACATTGCAACAACCGTGATAACATCTACATTGCAACAACCGTTACAACATCTACATTGCAACAACCGTAATAACATCTACATTGCAACAACCGTGATAACATCTACATTGCAACAACCGTGATAACATCTACATTGCAACAACCGTGATAACATCTACATTGCAACAACCGTAACAACATCTACATTACAACAACCGTGATAACATCTACTTTTTGCAACTTCCACATCTACATTGCAACAACCGTGATATCATCTACATTACAACAACCGTGATAACATCTACATTGCAACATCCACATCTACATTGCAACAACGTGAGATCATCTACATTACAACAACCACAACAACATCTACGTTACAACAACCATGATAACATCTACATTGCAGCAACAGTGATAACATCTACATTGCAACAACCGTGATAACATCTACATTACATCAACCGTGACAACATCTACATTGCAACAACCGTGATATCATCTACATTGCAACAACCGTAACAATACCTACATTGCAATAACCATAGTAACATCTACATTACAACAACCGTAATAACATCTACATTGCAGCAACAGTGACAACATCTACATTGCAACAACCGTGATAACATCTACATTACATCAACCGTGACAACATCTACATTGCATCAACCGTGATATCATCTACATTGCAGCAACCATGATAACATCTACATTACAACAACCGTGATAACATCTACATTGCAACAACCGTAACAGCATCTACATTGCAACAACCGTAATAACATCTTCATTGCAGCAACCGTAATAACATCTACATTGCAACAACCGTAATAACATCTACATTGCAAGAACCGTTGAAATATCTACATTACAACAACAGTGATAACATCTACATTACAACAACCGTAACAACATCTGCATCACAACAACCGTGATAACATCTACATTGCAACAACCGTGATAACATCTACATTACAACAACCGTAACAACATCTACATTACAACAACCGTGATAACATCTACATTGCAGCAACCATGATAACATCTGCATTACAACAACCGTGATAACATCTACATTGCAACAACCGTAACAACATCTACATTGCAACAACCGTAATAACATCTACATTGCAACAACCGTGGTAACATCTACATTGCAACAACCGTAATAACATCTACATTGCAACAACCGTGATAACATCTACATTGCAACAACCGTTACAACATCTACATTGCAACAACCGTAATAACATCTACATTGCAACAACCGTGATAACATCTACATTGCAACAACCGTTACAATATCTACATTAACAACCGTAATAACATCTACATTGCAACAACCGTGATAACATCTACATTGCAACAACCGTGATAACATCTACATTGCAACAACCGTGATAACATCTACATTGCAACAACCGTAATAACATCTACATTGCAACAACCGTGATAACATCTACATTGCAACAACCGTGATAACATCTACATTGCAACAACCGTAATAACATCTACATTGCAACAACCGTGATAACATCTACATTGCAACAACCGTGATAACATCTACATTGCAACAACCGTTACAATATCTACATTGCAACAACCGTAATAACATCTACATTGCAACAACCGTGATAACATCTACATTGCAACAACCGTTACAATACCTACATTGCAACAACCGTAATAACATCTACATTGCAACAACCGTGATAACATCTACATTGCAACAACCGTGATAACATCTACATTGCAACAACCGTGATAACATCTACATTGCAACAACCGTTATAACATCTACATTGCAACAACCGTGATAACATCTACATTGCAACAACCGTTACAACATCTACATTGCAACAACCGTTATAACATCTACATTGCAACAACCGTAATAACATCTACATTGCAACAACCGTGATAACATCTACATTGCAACAACCGTGATAACATCTACATTGCAACAACCGTTACAATATCTACATTGCAACAACCGTAATAACATCTACATTGCAACAACCGTGATAACATCTACATTGCAACAACCGTTACAATATCTACATTGCAACAACCGTAATAACATCTACATTGCAACAACCGTGATAACATCTACATTGCAACAACCGTGATAACATCTACATTGCAACAACCGTAACAACATCTACATTGCAACAACCGTGATAACATCTACATTGCAACAACCGTTATAACATCTACATTGCAACAACCGTAATAACATCTACATTGCAACAACCGTGATAACATCTACATTGCAACAACCGTGATAATATCTACATTGCAACAACCGTGATAACATCTACATTGCAACAACCGTGATAACATCTACATTACAACAACCGTGATAACATCTACATTGCAACAACCGTGATAACATCTACATTGCAGCAACCGTAATAACATCTTCATTGCAGCAACCGTGATAACATCTTCATTGCAACAACCGTGATAACATCTACATTACAACAACAGTGATAACGTCTACATTGCAGCAACCATGATAACATCTGCATTACAACAACCGTGATAACATCTACATTGCAACAACCGTAACAACATCTACATTGCAACAACCGTAATAACATCTACATTGCAACAACCGTGGTAACATCTACATTGCAACAACCGTAATAACATCTACATTGCAACAACCGTGATAACATCTACATTGCAACAACCGTTACAATATCTACATTGCAACAACCGTAATAACATCTACATTGCAACAACCGTGATAACATCTACATTGCAACAACCGTGATAACATCTACATTGCAACAACCGTGATAACATCTACATTGCAACAACCGTAACAACATCTACATTACAACAACCGTGATAACATCTACTTTGCAACTTCCACATCTACATTGCAACAACCGTGATATCATCTACATTACAACAACCGTGATAACATCTACATTGCAACATCCACATCTACATTGCAACAACGTGAGATCATCTACATTACAACAACCACAACAACATCTACGTTACAACAACCATGATAACATCTACATTGCAGCAACAGTGATAACATCTACATTGCAACAACCGTGATAACATCTACATTACATCAACCGTGACAACATCTACATTGCAACAACCGTGATATCATCTACATTGCAACAACCGTAACAATACCTACATTGCAATAACCATAGTAACATCTACATTACAACAACCGTAATAACATCTACATTGCAGCAACAGTGATAACATCTACATTGCATCAACCGTGATATCATCTACATTGCAGCAACCATGATAACATCTACATTACAACAACCGTGATAACATCTACATTGCAACAACCGTAACAGCATCTACATTGCAACAACCGTAATAACATCTTCATTGCAGCAACCGTAATAACATCTACATTGCAACAACCGTAATAACATCTACATTGCAAGAACCGTTGAAACATCTACATTACAACAACCGTGATAACATCTACATTACAACAACCGTAACAACATCTGCATCACAACAACCGTGATAACATCTGCATTACAACAACCGTAATAACATCTACATTACAACAACCGTGATAACATCTACATTACAACAACCGTAACAACATCTGCATCACAACAACCGTGATAACATCTGCATTACAACAACCGTAATAACATCTACATTACAACAACCGTGATAACGTCTACATTGCAGCAACCATGATAACATCTGCATTACAACAACCGTGATAACATCTACATTGCAACAACCGTAACAATATCTACATTGCAACAACCAAGATAACATCTACATTGCAACAACCGTAACGGCATCTACATTGCAGCAACCGTAACAGCATCTACATTGCAGCAACCGTAATAACATCTACATTACAACAACCGTGATAACATCTACATTGGAACAACCGTGATAACATCTACATTGCAACAACCGTGATAACATCTATATTGCAACAACCGTAACATCTACATTGCAACAACCGTAATAACATCTACATTGCAGCAACCGTAATAACATCTACATTGCAACAACCGTGGTAACATCTACATTGCAACAACCGTAACAATACCTACATTGCAACAACCGTGATAACATCTACATTGCAACAACCGTTACAATATCTACATTGCAACAACCGTAATAACATCTACATTGCAGCAACCGTAATAACATCTACATTGCAACAACCCTAATAACATCTACATTACAACAACCGTAATAACATCTACATTGCAACAACCGTAACAATACCTACATTGCAATAACCGTAGTAGCATCTACATTACAACAACCGAAATAGCATCTACATTGCAGCAACAGTGATAACATGTACATTGCAACAACCGTGATAACATCTACATTACATCAACCGTGACAACATCTACATTGCAACAACCGTGATAACATCTACATTGCAACAACCGTAACAACATCTACATTACAACAACCGTGATAACATCTACTTTGCAACTTCCACATCTACATTGCAACAACCGTGATATCATCTACATTACAACAACCGTGATAACATCTACATTGCAACATCCACATCTATATTGCAACAACCGTGAGATCATCTACATTACAACAACCACAACAACATCTACATTACAACAACCATGATAACATCTACATTGCAACAACCGTAACAACATTTACATTACAACAACCGTGATAACATCTACATTGCAACAACCGTGATAACATCTACATTGCAACAACCATGATAACATCTACATTGCAACAACCGTAACAGCATCTACATTACAACAACCGTGATAACATCGACATTGCAACATCCACATCTACATTGCAACAACCGTGATAACATCTACATTGCAACAACCATGATAACATCTACATTGCAACAACCGTAACAACATCTACATTATAATAACCGTGATAACATCTACATTGCCGCCACCGTGATAACCTGTATATACAAACAATACAGATACATCGTGAAAACTGAAATAGGTGTTGTCATGTTACAGGCAATATATCCCCCCTTGATCCGTATTAATTGTAATTGACTGCTCTCCACTTGGTCATGTTCGTATTCCACTGGTAACAACATCTAATATTGAAAGTCCCGCATCTTCAGGGAGGTGGTGATTCAGATTGATGTGACCGGTTGTATCAGTGGGACGAGAGCTACACGTGGCAGATCAATAACGATATGTCAGCGTATTTGTCTGAATAGGTTGATTAATTGCAGTTCTTGGGGAAAGCTTATTACAAAAAACACGGATTATGATTTGCAAGTTAACAACTAGCGCTTCTATCCAGATTGCCCAAATAACGAGTCATTGATATTTATGAAATTCCCAAGAGAAAAAGGTATGAAAAATGATTCTTCTTGCCCAAATATCCAATAAAACATTTCAAAGGATTTCGTTAATCGTATCTTTTTTGAATTGACAACTCATCCTTACTTTCTTGTAATTATAGGTTCACCTTCCAATAATTTCAAAGAACGGGTTTCTTCATATATGTTGCTCCGAGGCGTGATTTCTAAATTTAGAAAGGGTGCTTCACGTCTCCCGACCTTAATACTGTGGGGATATCAACGATGCTAAACCTCTTGTCTCCCCCTGTCATGAAATCCTTTCAATATTTCTATCTTCGTCAGAAAAATAGTTTGTGATTTTGTAAGGTTATTCGTCCGTGTCTAGCTGATATTGCTCGGCTTCATCTGAAGGTGGCCGAAATAGATGACAACACGAGCTTCTTACCGGTTGGCTGCCATGAGTTCTAAGAGGAATTATCTCACAGAGCAGCTGGTTCCCACAATGCGTTGGAGATACATGTAGTTTGATGGATACTGCCTTCGTTGTCACTCCTTTGATTTTCGCTTGTTCGTGTTCAAGTACGATATATACTCTCCCAAAAAAGAAACGCAAATAGGAATTTCAACTGTATTTTTATGTTTATTTTGAAACATCTTGTAGGCTTTATGAGTCAATGAAATAGAGCGAAATTTTACACTGGGAATGCAGACTTATCCGTCTTTGGCACCAACTCGAGGAAAGTCAGTTTGAGTGTCACATGGAGACGTGTGGTGGCGCTGAAGTCAATACCTCGTGTCACCATCGTGGGCATCCAGAACTGCATGGCATCGCATCGGCATCGAACGAATAAGTCTCAGAATCTCGTGTTGCCCATTCGCAGCCCACTCTGCCTGTAGTGCCTGTGCGAGTTGCTGAAGTGTCTGGGGCTGAGGGTTACGGCGTCCCACCCGTCTCTCCAGGGCATCCCACAGATGTTCGATCGGGTTTAAGTCCGGTGATCTTGAGGGCCAGGGGAGCACATTGATGTTGTGGTTCTGGAGGAAGTCTCTAGTGTGACGTGCTGTGTGGGGCCTGGCATTGTCCTGTTGAAACAACTCCCTTTGGCGATCAATTATTGGAAGGAGGTGTGGGCGTAGGATTTCGTCACAGTACCGTTGAGCTGTCAGGTTGCCCTGGATCATCACCAAATCACTTCTCCTACGGCAGGTGATCGCTCCCCACATCATAACATTGCACCCGGCCGAATCTGTCCACCTGGTGAACGCAAGCGTCGGCGAAACGTTCACGTCGACGTCTGTACACCCGCATTCTTCAATCGCGTCGTTCCAATAGAAATCCGTGATTCATCACTGAACCAGATTCTACGCCAATTCGGTAGGTTCCAGGCCTGAACGTTGGTGCACCATTGAACTCGATGTCGACGATGTTGTTGTCGAAGCACAGGGCCAAAATAAGGTCTTCTGGCACGTAAACCAACCTCTCTCAACCTGTTCCTGTTGTTTTGTGCAGAAAGCCTCCTCAATCCGGGTATTTGTCGAGCGGTACTGGTCGCCGTAGCTGTTCGATGACGCAGGTGATGTACCCGGATGTAGCGATCCTGCGCCGCAGTGGTCGCTCGAGGTCACCCACTACGAGGGGCATCTGCTACCGCATTCTGCCGGCGATATCTCTCCCAGAGCCGTGAAGGGTGCTTTGGTGAACATTCATGCGTCGGGCAACTGCACGTTGAGACTGGCCAGCTTCAAGCAAACCAATGTCGATTTGACGGTTGGCTTCACTTAGACGGGGCATTTTGCGTTCGTCAACAATATTCCAAATACAGTGAATAATCGACAGACAGCGATCAACCTTTTATACCCATCATTGAGACTATCTGATCCCCAACTTTCACGTGCATTGCATGTGAATTGTGTATCCTGTGACACTACACGCCGAAATTGAAAATCACGCTGTTAAATACGGGTATTTTAAGGATGGTGCGTTTTGTTGTGATGTTTCAAAAACATAAACACCATAGGACTCATAAACAGAGCAAAACCTTTTGTAAAATAAAACACGTTTTAATTCATTGCTACATGAAATTGCTATTTTGATGATGCGTTTCTTGTTTGGGAGAGTATATATTTGTCCCTGGTAATTGTGTAACGTTGAAATAATCTCCCTGTTGGGCATTTTGTATCATATTAGTATCAGACCTAGTGTTTGCAGTGTTTCTACGACTGTTTGAAATGTTTCACCAATCAAATTGTAAAAGGATAAGATACTTTTTCCATGCAGGTTATATTGCCTACCACAAGGTTTAGATTATAACGCCTTATATGTACATTAACGTGCTCAATAATCAACATAGCTGTGGATATCTGTAATCAGTTCAGTTTCCTTCATACTTATGTTGCCTTGTGATTAACATATGCCGACCACCGGGTTCGATACCGCAGTGAACAGCTTTCGTTGTTACAAATATCCTGGGCGTATCGTGACAACAGGGAGAAGAGCGTGACAACAGGCAGAATATCAGGAAAACCGGTGGGATATCGTGACAACTTGTAGTATATCGTGACAACAGGGAGAAAGTCGTGATAAGAGGGAGAAGATCGTGACAACAGGGAGAAGATCGTGACAACAGGTAGGAGATAGTTACGACATGCAGAATATCGTGACAACAGGGAGAAGATCGTAATATCCTTTTTGAGGCACTGTTATGCCGTATCAAAAGTGGTTTAACTTTGTACCTGTAGATGCTGTAAGGGACAGTGCTATGCTATAGTTCATTCGTAACTACTCGCCTCTTTCCGTGACCTACAAGAAGGCTTGCCGGAATGACCCGAGTAGTTACGAATGTGCTATAGTTATACACAGTTCTAGAAGCTTCCACTGCGTTTTGACTCACAGAAGTGTATAGACATACCTGCCTTAGCGTAGAATTCTCCAGCATGTTAACCTTGCGCATATAAGGTGAGCTAACTGTTGCCACTGATCTCGCGTTTCACCTCAGGTCACCAGAAGCCCAGCGCTGTGTGTCATTGCGTACCCTGCCCAACACTAGTTGTGAATATCACCAGGTTTGGTTTCATTGCTAACCTCTGAATTTGTACTGCCACACAAGTTTATACTGCCATCGTGATACTTTTGTATTCATTTGGGAACTTTTACAATACAATTTTAGAATAAACGTGTTAATTACAGCACATTTTTTGTTGGTTTCACACCCAGGCATGATACCCGCAGGGAAGGATTGGCAGAACAGGGAGAAGATCGTGACCACAGGGAGAAGATCGTGACTACAGGGAGCAGATCGTGACGACAGGGATAAGATCGTTAAAACAGGGATAAGATCGTGACGACAGGGATAAGATCGTGACGAAAGGGAGAAGATCGTGACGACAGGGAGAAAATCGTGACGACAGGGAAAAGATCGTGACCACAGTGAGAAGATCGTGACACAGGGAGCAGATCGATAAAACAGGGAGAATATCGCTAAAACAGTGAGAAGATCGTGACCACAGGGAGAAGATCGTTAAAACAGGGATAAGATCGTTAAAACAGTTGCAAAATCGTTAAAACAGGGAGACGATCGTGACCACAGGGAGAAGATGATCGTGACCACAGGGAGAAGATCGTTAAAACAGGGAGAAGATCGTGACCACAGGGAGAAGATCGTGACCACAGGGAGAAGATTGTTAAAACAGTTAGAAGATTGTTAAAACAGGAACAAGATCGTGACCACAGGAAGCAGATCACCACAGGGAGAAGATCGTCACCACAGGGAAAACATCGTGGCAACATGAAAGCCATCATGCCAAGTATCGAAAGATCGTGACAACAGGGAGAAGATCGTAATACTTTCCTCAGTATATGACATACTTAATCGTACTGTTTGTCATTACCGGCCTTCAAATTCGCACCGTTCAGTCATACTTTCAGTGAGTTGAAGTAACACATTTCTCAGCGAATGTTTTTTGGCAGCTGATGTTACTGGGCTTATTTGTTTTGCGCCGCAAAGAAATTATTTTATCTCTACGCAATATGTACTGTAAGATTTCAATAATTTCCGAGTAAATGTTTTTCTGTTTGCAAATCTCGATGTGTTTTTATAAAACCGGGAAATATCAACCTCGTCAGTTAATCAGTGTAAGCCTGGCCCATGCCTCAGCAAATACTAGGACTGCTAATGTAAAACGAAAACTCGTGATGAATCTCCAGTGTAAATCATGTTAACTGCTGCCCAACATTTTTATTCCCAGATTAACTTGTAGATGTATATATGAGCTTTAGCTTTGAATAATCTGCACGGTATATTTTCTTGTGGGGAATATGATAATGTCCAGATTAGAATGTGTAAACTAATCATGTTTGTTATAGCTTAATTCCTCCAGTAAACTTGTTTGGCAGATATCCCCACGGCAATATTGATCATAAAGCTGACGTGATGCAGACAGGGGTACTTCACCCCGATGGGTAAACATCCCAGCCCCAGGGACATTTCCTGACACATGGTGATTGGCACATGCTCCCGTGCCAGCTCAGGTGGGTAACAGTTCTTCCATACAGACATAGGTACTACTTTGTAAGTGCTAACACATGGATTGCTATGGTAAGTAGTATGTTGAAGGGGACGAGCACCTGTTGCAGCTGTAATTGGTTGTGATGATGCTTTCAAGACAATTTGCCCTGCGCCGCATCACTAGAAACAGACCTCTCCCTATCAGCGTGTTCACAGGGCGGGGACGATGCGAGGATCATGTGACCAATAGCCCGTCACTTCAGCTGCATGCTTGGTTGTTGGAGCCGAGTTGAATGATGTTTCGGCATGCTAAGGACTATTAAAATTGGGGTTCCATTTTGCACGAAGTCTAGATTCTTTGCCGTACAGGTTAACGTGGAAATGTGTACTCAGATATTGAGGAGACACAGACGCGCTGTTGTCCACGTTGTCCACGCCTACTAAAGTAGAGATCAGCATGTGAGATGCACAAATACACGTCTTGCTGCTTCTGTAACTATGATAAAGACTGAAATATGTGAATAAACTTGTCAGTCAGTAGCAGTATCCCAAGGCAACGGCAATATGAATAGAAACCATGTTATCTATACAACGGAAATATGAATAGAAACCATGTTATCTATATAAGGCAATATGAATAGAAATCATGTTATCTATATAAGGCAATATGAATAGAAACCATGTTATCTATATAAGGCAATATGAATAGAAATCATGTTATCTATATAAGGCAATATGAATAGAAACCATGTTATCTATATAAGGCAATATGAATAGAAATCATGTTATCTATATAAGGCAATATGAATAGAAACCATGTTATCTATATAAGGCAATATGAATAGAAATCATGTTATCTATATAAGGCAATATCAATAGAAACCATGTTATCTATATAAAGCAATATGAATAGAAACCATGTTATCTATATAGAGCAATATCAATAGAAAAAACGTGTTATCTATATAACGGCAATACGAAAAGAAACCAGTTATCTATATAAAGCAATATGAATAGAATCCATGTTATCCATATACCGGCAATATGAATAGAAACCATTTTATCTATAATATAACGGCAATATGAATAAAAAAATGTTATCTTTATAACGGCAATATTAATAAAACCATGTTATCTATATGTGGAGTAGAAACAACGGTTTAGTTGGCAATAAACCAACTTTCAGTTCAGAGCGCAATGACTCGTAGTTTCGGCAGAGTGTTTCTCAACGATTACGACTTGTGTTTCAACCCAGCTACTGGCTGAACGCAACTCAATACAACGCCCCATGCAACAATAACTCTATTGAGAGGAGGCATGATGTATAATTAATCTCATCTGAATGTCTTTTGATATCAAATATGTCACCATAAGCAGACAAAAGTCTTCTCTCAAGTATCACCTAAAATCATTCATCCCCCTAATAGTGTCTTGAGTGTACCAAGTACAGCTTGTTTCGGCGGACGGGAGATCAGTGATGTCATAATGACCAGTGATGCCACATCATCCTGCAAGACATGGTTCTGCGATTCCACGGTAATTCCTATGAATTATCATCTGATCTAAACCAAATACAGTCTTAGATGGCAACCAAGTTAGTGTAACATTGCCATACAAAAACAGAGGGACGCACACAGGTCTCGGAGTACGGAGAACCCACACAGGTGTCATGGAGTACAGGGAACACATTCAGGTGTAGCGGGAGTACGGAGAACCCACACAGGTGTCAGGGAGTACAGGGAACACATTTAGGTGTAGGGGAGTACGGAGAACCCACACGGGTGTCATGGAGTACAGGGAACACATTTAGGTGTAGGGGAGTACGGAGAACCCACACAGGTGTCAGGGAGTACAGGGAACACATTTAGGTGTAGGGGGAGTACGGAGAACCCACACAGGTGTCATGGAGTACAGGGAACACATTTAGGTGTAGGGGGAGTACGGAGAACCCACACAGGTGTCAGGGAGTACAGGGAACACATTTAGGTGTAGGGGAGTACGGAGAACCCACACAGGTGTCAGGGAGTACAGGGAACACATTTAGGTGTAGGGGAGTACGGAGAACCACACAGGTGTCAGGGAGGGGAACACAGTAGCGGGAGTACGGAGAACCCACACAGGTGTCAGGGGAGTACAGGGAACACATTCAGGTGTAGGGGAGTACGGAGAACCCACAGGTGTCAGGGAGTACAGGGGAACATTCAGGTCAGGTGTACGGAGAACCCACACAGGTGTACAGGAGAACCACACACAGGTGTCAGGGAGTACAGGGAACACATTCAGGGTGTAGGGGAGCACATGTCACGGGAGTACAGGGAGAACCCAGTACGGAGAACCCACAGGTGTCAGGGGAGTACAGGGGAACACATTTAGGTGTAGGGGGAGTACGGAGAACCCACAGGTGTCAGGGAGTACAGGGAACACATTCAGGTGTAGGGGAGTACGGAGAACCCACACAGGTGTCAGGGAGTACAGGGAACACATTCAGGTGTAGGGGAGTACGGAGAACCCACACAGGTGTCAGGGAGTACAGGGAACACATTCAGGTGTAGGGGGAGTACGGAGAACCCACAGGTGTCAGGGAGTACAGGGAACTCATTTAGGTGTAGCGGGAGTACGGAGAACCCACACAGGTGTCAGGGAGTACAGGGAACACATTCAGGTGTAGGGGGAGTACGGAGAACCCACACAGGTGTCAGGGAGTACAGGGAACACATTCAGGTGTAGGGGGAGTACGGAGAACCCACACAGGTGTCAGGGAGTACACAGGAACACATTTAGGTGTAGGGGAGTACGGAGAACCCACACAGGTGTCAGGGGAGTACAGGAACACATTCAGGTGTAGGGGGAGTACGGAGAACCCACACAGGTGTCAGGGAGTACAGGGAACACATTCAGGTGTAGGGGAGTACGGAGAACCCACACATGTGTCAGGGAGTACAGGGAACACATTCAGGTGTAGGGGGAGTACGGAGAACCCACACATGTGTCAGGGAGTACAGGGAACACATTCAGGTGTAGGGGGAGTACGGAGAACCCACACAGGTGTCAGGGAGTACAGGGAACACATTCAGGTGTAGGGGGAGTACGGAGAACCCACACAGGTGTCAGGGGTACAGGGAACCATTCAGGTGTAGCAGGAGTACGGGAGAACCCACACAGGTGTCAGGGAGTACAGGGAACACATTCAGGTGTAGGGGAGTACGGAGAACCCACACAGGTGTCAGGGAGTACAGGGGAACACATTCAGGTGTAGGGGAGTACGGAGAACCCACACAGGTGGAACAGGGAGTCACAGGGAACTCGGACAGGTGTAGGGGGAGTACGGAGAACCCCACACAGGTGGAGTCAGGGAGTATCAGGGAACACATTCAGGTGTGGAGGAAATGGAGAACCCACACATGTGTCAGGGAGTACAGGGAACACACCCAGGTGTAGGGCATACGGAGAACCACACACAGGAGGAACACATTTAGGCATGGAGAACCCACACAATGGAGTACAGGGAACACACACAGTGGAGTACGGAGAACCCACAGGTGTCAAGTACAGGAACAAGACCCAGGTGGAGTATGGAGAACCCACATGGAACATTCACACGGAGAACCCCACACATGGTACAGGGAACACATTTCAGAAGGAAGGGAGGAACCCACACACACAGGAGCACAGGAACATTTAGGGAGGGGAATGGAGGACCCACATGTGCAAAAGGAACACAGGAACATTTTGGGTGAACCCACACAGGATGAACCCCACAGGTGGAGGAAGGACACAGGGACTCACCAGGTGGAGAAACGGAGAACCCACAGGTGTCATGGAGTACAGGGAACACACAGGTGTAGGGGGAATGGAGAACCCACACAGTGTCAGGAGTACAGAACACATTCAGGTGTGGGGGAGTGGAACCACACAGGAGGAGCACAGGCAAATTCACACATAGCAGGAGTAATGGAGGAACACAGTGGCATGGAGTGGTGGGAACTCCCATGGAGGAATGGACGGGAACCCACACAGTGGCCAGGAACATAGGAGGACGGGGAGGGAAAATGGACCCAGGTGGAAAATGGGGAAGGACACATTTAGGAGTGGAGTGGATGGAACCCACATGGAATAGTACAGGGAACATTTAGGTAGGGAGTAATGGAGGAACGAACACAGGTCATGGAGGTGGAACACACAGACAGGTGTAGGGGGATGGAGGAACACAGGAAGTCCAGGAGGACACGATCACAGTGGAATGGAGGAGTACCAGAACGCACACATGAACCAGCGGAGACAGGGAAGGAGAAGGGACACAGGGAGGACGTGGAACCCACAGGGTCAGGAACAGGGAACGAAGGAACCCACGGAGAACCCACACATGGAATGGAATAACCCAGAAGGAATGGAGGAACCCACAGGAGGACAAGGGAACACATTCATGTAGGGGCAACGGAGGAACGGACACAGGAACGACAATGGAGGGAACCCATTCAGGTGGAATCGGGACCCAGTGGAACGGAGGGGAACCCACACAGGTGGGGGTACGGGGAACCCATCTAGGAGACACAGGAATGACGGAGAACGGCCACACACATGGTACAGGAGACACACAGTGCATGGAGGACGGGACAAGGAGAACCCACACAGGTGGTCAAGGAGGCCAGGAACACATCCACAGTGGAGGAACCACACAGTGGAGGAACCCACACAGGGAACACATTCACAGCAGCAGTGCGGAGGAACCCACACAGGTGTCACGGAGCACAGGGAACCACATTCAGGTGGAATGGAGGAACCCGGCCACACACAGCACAGGAATCACATCCAGTGGCAAGGAGGATGGAGGAACACACAAGGAGCACAGGAACACATCCCAGGGAATGGAGGAACCACACATGGAAGACACCCAGGCACGGAACCCACACAGTGAGCACATGGAACGAACACCAGGGTGGAGAACGGAACACACACACAAGGAAACAGGGGAACGGATCCAACACACACGGACAGGAACACACACCCAGGGAATGGAGGACGGACAGGCGGAGTGGAACACATCCAGGAGTGGAATGGAGTGAACACACACAGGAGGCAGGAGGACCGGAGAACCCACACAGGAAGGACCCACATCCAGGATCCACACATGGAGGAACCCACACACAGTGCGTGGAACCACACGGAGGAAACACACATCCAGGAGCACGGAGAACCCAGGTGGATGGAACAGGAACACACAAGGCCAGGGAGCACAGGAAACACATCCAGTGAGGCCCGGAGGAACCACACACAAGGAACACATCCAGGACGGAGAACCCACACACAAACAGTGGACACAGGAACACATCCCAGGAGTGGATGGAGGAACCCACACACTGAACAAGGAACACACACAGTGGAACGGAGAACCCAGGACATGGATAACCCACACAGGAACACATCCCAGGCACGGAGAACCCACACAGGCCAAGGAACACATCCAGGAAATGGAGGAACCCACACACACACAGGAAGGAACACACCAGTGGAGGCACGGAGGAACGGACACACATGGAGCAGTGGAACACGACCCAGGGGTGGAGGACGGAGGAACCAACACACAAGGAACACAGGAAACAGGACATCCAGGTGAGGAGGAAACACACAGATGGAGAGAAACACACATGGACACACACGGAGAACACACACCAAGGCACCAATGGAACACACACACAGGAGGAAGGAACCAACACAAGGAGGAAACACACACCAAGGAGCACGAACACAGAACAGGAGCATGGAACACACACAAGGAACACACACAGGTGAGTGGATGGAATCACACACACGGGTGGCAGGAACACACACACAGTGGACGGAGGAACAACACACAAATGGAGCAAAGGAACACAGGATCTTAGGGGAGTAAGGACGAAACACACACACACAGAGAATGGAATGGCCACAGGAGGAACACACACACAGGTGAGAAGGAAACACACACAAGGAGGAACACAAGGAGGGAAAAACGAGGAAGGACACCACAGGAAACAGGACACACAAGGAGCAGGAGGAACACACACCAGTGGTGGATGGGGACACACACAACGACACATCCCAGGAGGAATGGAACACACACCAAGGAGGAAGGTCCAGGAAGACACTGACCAAGGAAGACACACCACACAGTGAAGGAACACACACAGTGGAGGACAAGGAAACACAAGTGGAAGGAATGGAACACAAGGGGGGAGTCCGGGGAAACACAAGGAAGGAACACAGTGGGAACACACAAAGGTGGAATGGGGAACACACACGAGTGGGGAGAATGGTATGGGAACACACATGGAAAAGGAAGACCCAATGAAGTGGAATGGACAACAATGGAATGGAAACACACAGTGGAACACAACAATGGAGGAAGAAAACACACTGGAAGGACCCGGAAGAAGACAGGGAGTGGAAGACACACAGGGGATTACAGGAAAGACAGGAGGATGGAAGGACACACAAGGAAGAAACACAGGAAGGAAGGAACAGGAAGACACAACAGGAAGACGGACAGGAAAGGACACAATAGGGAAGACACACAGGGAAGGAGACACAATGGTGGGGGGAGTATGGGAAGACATTACAGGAGGGACACAATGGTGGAGGAAGGGGGAGTATGGGGGAAGACACACAGGTTTAGGGGAGTACACAGGAAGGACACAATGGTGGTAGCATGGGGAGGAGTAGGGAAGGGAAGACACACACAGTGTAGGGGAGTACAGAGAACACACACTGGGTGTAGGGGAGTACAGGGAAGACACAATGGTGTAGGGGGACACATGGGGAACACACACACAAGTGTAGTGGCAGTACAGGGGAGGACACAATGGTGTAGGGGAGTACAGGGAAGAACACACACAGGTTTAGGGGGACACAGGAAAGAGTATGGGGAACACACACGAGTGTAGTGGCAGAGAGGGGAAGACAGGGGAGTGTAGGGGGGATTACAGGAAACACACACAATGGTGGTGTGGGGAAGGAGTACAGGGAAGACACAATGGTGTAGGGGGAGTATGGGGAACACACACGAGTGTAGTGGCAGTACAGGGAGGACACAATGGTGTAGGGTGAGTACGGGGAACACACACTGGTGTAGGGGGAGTACAGGGAAGGCACAATGATGTAGGGGGATTACGGGGAAACCACAGGGGTGTAGGGAGAGTACAGGAAACACACACTTGTGTAGGGGGAGTACAGGGAAAACACACTGGTTGTAGGGGGAGTACCGGGAACACACACATACACACACACACACAAACACAGAAGTTTAGGGGCAGTACGAAGAACACACACAGTTTGCCGGGTAGTTCTAGGAACACACACTGGTGTAGGAAGAGTACGGGAAGCGCACACAGGTATACTTCCCCTACACCTGCGTGTGTTCCCCGTACTCCCCCTACACCTGTCTGCGTTCCTCGTACTCCCCCTATACCGGAGTGTGTGTTCACCGTACTCCCCCTAAACCTGTGTGCATTCCCCGTACTCCCCCTACACCTGTGTAAACTCCCCGCACTCGTTCTACACCTGTGTGCATTCCCCGTACTCTCCCTACACATGTGTGTGTTCCCTGTACTCTCCCTACACATGTGTGTGTTCCCCGTACTCTCCCTACACATGTGTGTGTTCCCCGTACTCCATCTACACCTCTGTGTGTTCCCCGTACTCCCCCCACACCTGTGTGCATTCCCCGTACTCCATCTACACCTCTGTATGTTCCCCGTACTCTCCCCACACCTGTGTGCATTCCCCGTACTCCATCTACACCTCTGTATGTTCCCCGTACTCTCCCACACCTGTGTGCATTCCCCTACACTCCATCTACACCTCTGTGTGTTCCCCGTACTCTCCCCACACCTGTGTGCATTCCCCGTACTCCATCTACACCTCTGTATGTTCCCCGTACTCCCACGACACCTGTGTGCATTCCCCGTACTCCATCTACACCTCTGTGTGTTCCCCGTACTCTCCCCACACCTGTGTGCATTCCCCGTACTCCATCTACACCTCTGTATGTTCCCCGTACTCCCACGACACCTGTGTGCATTCCGCGTACTCCATCTACACCTATGTGTGTTCCTCGCACTCCCCCTACACCTGTGTGAATTCCTCCTACTCCTACGACACCTATGTGTGTTCCCCGTATTCTGTACAACGCTAACATTGTGGTTTTGCCCTGTCTAGCAAGTTTTCCGGACGTGGGGGCGGTGGGGTAGCCTAGTGGTTAAAGTGTTCGTTCGTCACGCCGAAGACACGGGTTCGATTCCCCACATGGGTACAATGTGTGAAGTCCATTTCTGGTGTCCCCCACCGTGATATTGCAGGAATTTTGCTAAAAATCGACGTAAACCTAACTCACACACTCACTCTCTCTCCCGACATGAAACCGATAGAACACTTATGGGACTACACAGATTGACAAATCAGAAGACTACCAGCGCCACTTGTCACCGCTCAACAACTAGAACAATGTCTCCAACAGGAATGGCAACGGATCACGCCTACCGTCATTCGTCGTCTTACGTCATCAATGCGTCGACATGTGTTGGCGTGTATTGAAGCCAATGGTGGCCTACTTACTATTGATTCAACATTTGATTGACACTTTTCAGAAAAAAACACGCCTTGCATATTTGTGTAAAAGTTCAGACTATTTCAGTGTCAGTTAAACGGTACTTTCGACTTTGTATGAATGAAATTGTGTACATTTGCTGCAGACTTGAATACTATATTGAAATTAAACAGATGTTCATTAATATATGTTTTTCTTTTCTTTTCAAGTTTGGTCAAAACACAATGTATACTTTCTTTTGAGCACTAGTTTAGATCTGATTAGTCCTAAACTCCCAGGGGGGTCAGTGTACCCAACCCATGGTTTGTCATAGGACTGGTCTGAAGCGGATCGGGTTGTCACATGACGTGCTTTTGTGCCACTACAGTGAGGATCTCTGTTCAGACTCGTAGACTCTATGTATGTCTGGTCCACAGCGAATCGTTCACCGACCGCCATGATATAGCCAAATAGTGATGACTGTGGCTTTAACAATCCGTATAAGCTTCTAATCTTATCGATTATGGAAACGTGAAGCATTAAAAACAACTTTAAGTGCACTTGTACTCAGCCTGTCTTGTTAACGTTCTCGTGCTTGCATCGTGTTGCTGAGTTGGGGTTGTGTATCTTGATACCATATTGACACACTGATAATAGTTCCTCGCTCAGTGGTTTAGCTAGTTGTTGAGCCTCAGAACTAATTGTTTGTTGAGCCTCAGAACTAATTGTTTGTTAAGCCTCATAACAAATTGTTTGTTCAGCCTCATAACTAATTGTTTGTTGAGCCTCAGAACTAATAGTTTGTTGAGCCTCAGAACTAGTTGTTTGTTGAACCTCATAGCTAGTTGTTTCTTGAGCCTCATAACTAGTTGTTTGTTGAGCCTCATAACTAGTTGTTTGTTGAACCTCATAGCTAGTTGTTTCTTGAGCCTCAAAACTAGTTGTTTGTTGAGCCTCAGAACTAATTGTTTGTTGAGCCTCAGAACTAATTGTTTGTTGAGCCTCAGAACTAATTGTTTGTTAAGCCTCATAACAAATTGTTTGTTCAGCCTCATAACTAATTGTTTGTTGAGCCTCAGAACTAATAGTTTGTTGAGCCTCATAACTAGTTGTTTGTTGAGCCTCATAGCTAGTTGTTTGTTGAACCTCATAGCTAGTTGTTTGTTGAACCTCATAGCTAGTTGTTTGTTGAACCTCATAGCTAGTTGTTTCTTGAACCTCATAGCTAGTTGTTTCTTGAGCCTCAAAACTAGTTGTTTGTTGAGCCTCAGAACTAATTGTTTGTTGAGCCTCTTTACTAACTATTTGTTGAGCCCCAGAACTAATTGTTTGTTGAGCCTTATAGCTAATTGTTTGTTGAGCCTCTTTACTAACTATTTGTTGAGCCTCAGAACTAATTATTTGTAGAGCCTCATAACTAATTGTTTGTAGAGCCTCATAACTAATTGTTTGTAGAGCCTCATAACTAATAGTTTGTTGAGCCTCAGAACTAATTGTTTGTTGAGCCTCATAGCTAATTGTTTGTTGAGCCTCAGAACTAGTTGTTTGTTGAGCCTCATAGCTAGTTGTTTGTTGAGCCTCTTTACTAACTATTTGTTGAGCCTCATAACTAATTGTTTGTTGAGCCTCATAGCTAATTGTTTGTTGAGCCTCATAGCTAATTGTTTGTTGAGCCTCTTTACTAACTATTTGTTGAGCCTCAGAACTAATTATTTGTAGAGCCTCATAACTAATTGTTTGTAGAGCCTCATAACTAATTGTTTGTAGAGCCTCATAACTAATAGTTTGTTGAGCCTCAGAACTAGTTGTTTGTTGAGCCTCATAGCTAGTTGTTTGTTGAGCCTCATAGCTAGTTGTTTGTTGAGCCTCAGAACTAATTGTTTGTTGAGCCTCATAACTAATTGTTTGTTGAGCCTCAGAACTAGTTGTTTGTTGAACCTCATAGCTAATTGTTTGTTGAGCCTCATAGCTAGTTGTTTGTTGAACCTCAGAACTAATTGTTTGTTGAGCCTCAGAACTAGTTGTTTGTTGAGCCTCAGAACTAGTTGTTTGTTGAGCCTCATAGCTAGTTGTTTGTTGAGCCTCATAGCTAGTTGTTTGTTGAGCCTCAGAACTAATTGTTTGTTGAGCCTCATAGCTAATTGTTTGTTGAGCCTCTTTACTAACTATTTGTTGAGCCTCAGAACTAATTATTTGTAGAGCCTCATAACTAATTGTTTGTAGAGCCTCATAACTAATTGTTTGTAGAGCCTCATAACTAATAGTTTGTTGAGCCTCAGAACTAGTTGTTTGTTGAGCCTCATAGCTAGTTGTTTGTTGAGCCTCATAGCTAGTTGTTTGTTGAGCCTCATAGCTAGTTGTTTGTTGAGCCTCAGAACTAATTGTTTGTTGAGCCTCATAACTAATTGTTTGTTGAGCCTCAGAACTAGTTGTTTGTTGAGCCTCATAGCTAGTTGTTTGTTGAGCCTCAGAACTAATTGTTTGTTGAGCCTCATAACTAATTGTTTGTTGAGCCTCAGAACTAGTTGTTTGTTGAACCTCATAGCTAGTTGTTTGTTGAGCCTCAGAACTAATTGTTTGTTGAGCCTCAGAACTAGTTGTTTGTTGAGCCTCATAGCTAGTTGTTTGTTGAACCTCATAGCTAGTTGTTTCTTGAACCTCAGAACTAATTGTTTGTTGAGCCTCAAAACTAGTTGTTTGTTGAGCCTCAGAACTAATTGTTTGTTGAGCCTCATAGCTAGTTGTTTGTTGAGCCTCTTTACTAACTATTTGTTGAGCCCCAGAACTAATTGTTTGTTGAGCCTTATAGCTAATTGTTTGTTGAGCCTCTTTACTAACTATTTGTTGAGCCTCAGAACTAATTATTTGTAGAGCCTCATAACTAATTGTTTGTAGAGCCTCATAACTAATTGTTTGTAGAGCCTCATAACTAATTGTTTGTAGAGCCTCATAACTAATTGTTTGTTGAACCTCATAGCTACTTGTTTGTTGAGCCTCATAACTAATTGTTTGTTAAGCCTCATAGCTAATTGTTTGTTGAGCCTCAAGACTAACTGTTTGTTGAGCCTCATAGCTAGTAGTTTGTTAAGGTCAAAATTCTAGTAAGTTTCCGGACTTATTTTATTACTAAGTGTAGGTTTGTACTATTATATTATTTACACATTAAGTACTGTAAGAATCTGTCCAGTGCGGAGAGCGTCAAGTATTCTAGGAATTTCTTTCGTGTGGTGAATATCCAGTACTGTAGGAATATGTCCACTGTGAGGAGGTCAAGTAGTGTAGGAATCTGTCCAGTGTGGGGAGCGTCCAGTACTGTAGGAATCTGTCCAGTGTTGGGAGTGTCCAGTACTGTAGGAATATGTCTAGTGTGGGGCGTGTCTAGTACTGTGGGAATCTGTCAAGTGATGGGAGTGTCCAGTACTGTAGGAATCTGTCTCGTGTTGGGAGCGTCCAGTACTGTAGGAATCTGTCCAGTGTGGGGAGTGTCCACTACTGTAGGAATCTGTCCACTGTGAGGAGTGTCCAGTAATGTAGGAATCTGTTTAGTGTGGGGAGTGTCCAGTACTGTAGGAATCTGTCAAGTGTTGAGAGCGTCCAGTACTGTAGGAATCTGTCAAGCGTTTTGAGTGTCCACTACTGTAGGAATCTGTCCAGTGTTGGGAGCGTCCAGTACTGTAGGAATCTGTCCAGTGTTGGGAGTGTCCAGTACTGTAGGAATCTGTCCAGTGTTGGGAGCGTCCAGTACTGTAGGAATCTGTCCAGAGTTGGGAGTGTCCAGTACTGTAGGAATCTGTCCAGTGTTGGGAGTGTCCAGTACTGTAGGAATCTGTCCAGTGTTGGGAGTGTCCAGTACTGTAGGAATCTGTCTAGTGTTGAGAGGGTCCAGTACTGTAGGAATCTGTCCAGTGTTGGGAGCGTCCAGTACTGTAGGAATCTGTCCAGTGTTGGGAGCGTCCAGTACTGTAGGAATCTGTCCAGTTTTGGGAGTGTCCAGAAGTGTAGGAATCTGTCAACTGTTGGGAGTGTCCAGTACTGTAGGAATCTGTCCAGTGTTGAGAGGGTCCGGTACAGTAGGAATCTGTCAAGTGTTGGGAGTGTCCAGTACTGTAGGAATCTGTCTAGTGTGGGGAGTGTCCAGTAGTGTAGGAATCTGTCCAGTGTTGGGAGTGTCCAGTACTGTAGGAATCTGTCCAGTGTTGGGAGCGTCCAGTAGTGTAGGAATCTGTCCAGTGTTGGGAGTGTCCAGTACTGTAGGAATCTGTTCAGAGTTGGCAGTGTCCAGTACTGTAGGAATCTGTCCAGCGTGGGGAGTGTCCAGTACTGTAGGAATCTGTCCAGTGTTGGGAGTGTCCAGTACTGTAGGAATCTGTCCAGTGTTGGGAGTGTCCAGTACTGTAGGAATCTGTCCAGTGTTGGGAGCGTCCAGTACTGTAGGAATCTGTCTAGTGTTGGGAGTATCTAGTACTGTAGGAATCTGTCCAGTGTTGGGAGTGTCCAGTACTGTAGGAATCTGTCAAGTGTTGGGAGCGTCCAGTACTGTAGGAATCTGTCCAGTGTTGAGAGCGTCCAGTACTGTAGGAATCTGTCCAGTGTTTTGAGAGTCCAGTACTGTAGGAATCTGTCCAGTGTTGGGAGTGTCCAGTACTGTAGGAATCTGTCCAGTGTTGGGAGTGTCCACTACTGTAGGAATCTGTCCACTGTGAGGAGCGTCCAGTACTGTAGCAATCTGTCTAGTGTGGGGAGTGTCCAGTACTGTAGGAATCTGTCACAGTGTTGGGAGTGTCCAGTACTGTAGGAATCTGTCCACAGTGAGGGAGTGTCCAGTACTGTAGGAATCTGTCCAGTGTTGGGAGTGTCCAGTCCTGTAGGAATCTGTCCAGTGTTGGGAGTGTCCAGTACTGTAGGAATCTGTCCAGTGTTCTGAGTGTCCAGTACTGTAGGAATCTGTCCAGTGTTGGGAGCGTCCAGTACTGTAGGAATCTGTCCAGTGTTGGGAGTGTCCAGTACTGTAGGAATCTGTCCAGAGTTGGGACTGTCCAGTACTGTAGTAATCTGTCCAGCGTTGGGAGAGTCCAGTACTGTAGGAATCTGTCCAGTGTTGGGAGCGTCCAGTACTGTAGGAATCTGTCCAGTGTTGGGAGCGTCCAGTACTTTAGGAATCTGTCCAGTGTTGGGAGTGTCCAGCACTGTAGGAATCTGTCCAGTGTTGGGAGCGTCCAGTACTGTAGGAATCTGTCCAGTGTTGGGAGTGTCCAGTACTGTAGGAATCTGTCCAGTGTTGGGAGCGTCCAGTACTGTAGGAATCTGTCCAGTGTTGGGAGTGTCCAGTACTGTAGGAATCTGTCCAGTGTTGGGAGTGTCCAGTACTGTAGGAATCTGTCCAGTGTTGGGAGTGTCCAGTACTGTAGGAATCTGTCCACAGTGAGGAGTGTCCAGTACTGTAGGAATCTGTCCAGTGTTGGGAGTGTCCAGTACTGTAGGAATCTGTCCAGTGTTGGGAGTGTCCAGTACTGTAGGAATCTGTCCAGTGTTCTGAGTGTCCAGTACTGTAGGAATCTGTCCAGTGTTGGGAGCGTCCAGTACTGTAGGAATCTGTCCAGTGTTGGGAGTGTCCAGTACTGTAGGAATCTGTCCAGAGTTGGGACTGTCCAGTACTGTAGTAATCTGTCCAGCGTTGGGAGAGTCCAGTACTGTAGGAATCTGTCCAGTGTTGGGAGCGTCCAGTACTGTAGGAATCTGTCCAGTGTTGGGAGCGTCCAGTACTGTAGGAATCTGTCCAGTGTTGGGAGTGTCCAGTACTGTAGGAATCTGTCCAGTGTTGGGAGTGTCCAGTACTGTAGGAATCTGTCCAGTGTTGGGAGTGTCCAGTACTGTAGGAATCTGTCCAGTGTTGGGAGCGTCCAGTACTGTAGGAATCTGTCCAGTGTTGGGAGTGTCCAGTACTGTAGGAATCTGTCCAGTGTTGGGAGTGTCCAGTACTGTAGGAATCTGTCCAGTGTTGGGAGTGTCCAGTACTGTAGGAATCTGTCTAGTGTTGAGAGCGTCCAGTACTGTAGGAATCTGTCCAGTGTTGGGAGCGTCCAGTACTGTAGGAATCTGTCTCAGTGTTGGGAGCGTCCAGTACTGTAGGAATCTGTCCAGTGTTGGGAGTGTCCAGTACTGTAGGAATCTGTCAACTGTTGGGAGTGTCCAGTACTGTAGGAATCTGTCCAGTGTTGGGAGCGTCCAGTACTGTAGGAATCTGTCCAGTGTTGGGAGTGTCTAGTACTGTGGGAATCTGTCCAGTGTTGGGAGTGTCCAGTACTGTAGGAATCTGTTCAGTGTTGGGAGCGTCCAGTACTGTAGGAATCTGTCCAGTGTTGGGAGCGTCCAGTACTGTAGGAATCTGTCTAGTGTGGGGAGTGTCCAGTAGTGTAGGAATCTGTCCAGTGTTGGGAGTGTCCAGTACTGTAGGAATCTGTCCAGTGTTGGGAGCGTCCAGTACTGTAGGAATCTGTCCAGTGTTGGGAGTGTCCAGTACTGTAGGAATCTGTTCAGAGTTGGCAGTGTCCAGTACTGTAGGAATCTGTCCAGCGTGGGGAGTGTCCAGTACTGTAGGAATCTGTCCAGTGTTGGGAGTGTCCAGTACTGTAGGAATCTGTCCAGTGTTGGGAGTGTCCAGTACTGTAGGAATCTGTCCAGTGTTGGGAGCGTCCAGTACTGTAGGAATCTGTCTAGTGTTGGGAGTATCCAGTACTGTAGGAATCTGTCCAGTGTTGGGAGTGTCCAGTACTGTAGGAATCTGTTCACTGTGAGGAGTGTCCAGTACTGAAGGAATCTGTCAAGTGTTGGGAGCGTCCAGTACTGTAGGAATCTGTCCAGTGTTGAGAGCGTCCAGTACTGTAGGAATCTGTCCAGTGTTTTGAGAGTCCAGTACTGTAGGAATCTGTCCAGTGTTGGGAGTGTCCAGTACTGTAGGAATCTGTCCAGTGTTGGGAGTGTCCAGTACTGTAGGAATCTGTCCACTGTTGGGAGCGTCCAGTACTGTAGGAATCTGTCCAGTGTTGGGAGTGTCCAGTACTGTAGGAATCTGTCCAGTGTTGGGAGTGTCCAGTACTGTAGGAATCTGTCCAGTGTTGGGAGCGTCCAGTACTGTAGGAATCTGTCCAGTGTTGGGAGTGTCCAGTACTGTAGGAATCTGTCCAGTGTTCTGAGTGTCCAGTACTGTAGGAATCTGTCCAGTGTTGGGAGCGTCCAATACTGTAGGAATCTGTCCAGTGTTGGGAGTGTCCAGTACTGTAGGAATCTGTCCAGTGTTGGGAGTGTCCAGTACTGTAGGAATCTGTCCAGTGTTGGCAACGTCCAGTACTGTAGGAATCTGTCCAGTGTTGGGAGTGTCCAGTACTGTAGGAATCTGTCCAGAGTTGGGACTGTCCAGTACTGTAGTAATCTGTCCAGCGTTGGGAGAGTCCAGTACTGTAGGAATCTGTCCAGTGTTGGGAGCGTCCAGTACTGTAGGAATCTGTCCAGTGTTGGGAGTGTCCACTACTGTAGGAATCTGTCCAGTGTTGGGAGCGTCCAGTACTGTAGGAATCTGTCCAGTGTTGGGAGTGTCCAGTACTGTAGGAATCTGTCCAGTGTTGGGAGCGTCCAGTACTGTAGGAATCTGTCCAGTGTTGGGAGTGTCCAGTACTGTAGGAATCTGTCCAGTGTTGGGAGCGTCCAGTACTGTAGGAATCTGTCCAGTGTTGGGAGTGTCCAGTACTGTAGGAATCTGTCCAGTGTTGGGAGTGTCCAGTACTGTAGGAATCTGTCCAGTGTTGGGAGTGTCCAGTACTGTAGGAATCTGTCCAGTGTTGGGAGTGTCCAGTACTGTAGGAATCTGTCCAGTGTTGGGAGCGTCCAGTACTGTAGGAATCTGTACAGTGTTGGGAGCGTCCAGTACTGTAGGAATCTGTCCAGTGTTGGGAGCGTCCAGTACTGTAGGAATCTGTCCAGTGTTGGGAGTGTCCAGTACTGTAGGAATCTGTCCAGTGTTGGGAGCGTCCAGTACTGTAGGAATCTGTCCAGTGTTGGGAGTGTCCAGTACTGTAGGAATCTGTCCAGTGTTGGGAGCGTCCAGTACTGTAGGAATCTGTCCAGTGCTGGGAGCGTCCAGTACTGTAGGAATCTGTCCAGTGTTGGGAGCGTCCAGTACTGTAGGAATCTGTCCACTGTTGGGAGTGTCCAGTACTGTAGGAATCTGTCCAGTGTTTTGAGGGTCCAGTACTGTAGGAATCTGTCCAGTGTTGGGAGTGTCCAGTACTGTAGGAATCTGTCCAGTGTTGGGAGTGTCCAGTACTGTAGGAATCTGTCCAGTGTTGGGAGCGTCCAGTACTGTAGGAATCTGTCCAGTGTTGGGAGCGTCCAGTACTGTAGGAATCTGTCTAGTGTTGGGAGCGTCCAGTACTGTAGGAATCTGTCCAGTGTTGGGAGTGTCCAGTACTGTAGGAATCTGTCAAGTGTTGGGAGTGTCCAGTACTGTAGGAATCTGTCCAGTGTTGGGAGTGTCCAGTACTGTAGGAATCTGTCCAGTGTTGGGAGTGTCCAGTACTGTAGGAATCTGTCCAGTGTTGGGAGTGTCCAGTACTGTAGGAATCTGTCCAGTGTTGGGAGTGTCCAGTACTGTAGGAATCTGTCTAGTGTTGGGAGTGTCCAGTACTGTAGGAATCTGTCCAGTGTTGGGAGTGTCCAGTACTGTAGGAATCTGTCCAGTGTTGGGAGTGTCCAGTACTGTAGGAATCTGTCCAGTGTTGGGAGTGTCCAGTACTGTAGGAATCTGTCCAGTGTTGGGAGTGTCCAGAAGTGTAGGAATCTGTCCAGTGTTGGGAGTGTCCAGTACTGTAGGAATCTGTCCAGTGTTGAGAGGGTCCAGTACTGTAGGAATCTGTCCAGTGTTGGGAGTGTCCAGTACTGTAGGAATCTGTCCAGTGTTGGGAGTGTCCAGTACTGTAGGAATCTGTCCAGTGTTGGGAGTGTCCAGTACTGTAGGAATCTGTCCAGTGTTGGGAGTGTCCAGTACTGTAGGAATCTGTCCAGTGTTGGGAGTGTCCAGTACTGTAGGAATCTGTCCAGAGTTGGGAGTGTCCAGTACTGTAGGAATCTGTCCAGTGTTGGGAGTGTCCAGTACTGTAGGAATCTGTCCAGTGTTGGGAGCGTCCAGTACTGTAGGAATCTGTCCAGTGTTGGGAGTGTCCAGTACTGTAGGAATCTGTCCAGTGTTGGGAGTGTCCAGTACTGTAGGAATCTGTCCAGTGTTGGGAGTGTCCAGTACTGTAGGAATCTGTCCAGTGTTGGGAGCGTCCAGTACTGTAGGAATCTGTCCAGTGTTGGGAGTGTCCAGTACTGTAGGAATCTGTCCAGTGTTGGGAGTGTCCAGTACTGTAGGAATCTGTCCAGTGTTGGGAGCGTCCAGTACTGTAGGAATCTGTCCAGTGTTGGGAGTGTCCAGTACTGTAGGAATCTGTCCAGTGTTGGGAGTGTCCAGTACTGTAGGAATCTGTTAGAGGTGTCAGTACTTTAGAATCTGTCCAGTACTCCAGTAGGAATCTGTCCAGTGTTGGGAGCGTCCAGTACTGTAGGAATCTGTCCAGCGTTGGGAATGTCCAGTACTGTAGGAATCTGTCCAGTGTTGGGAGCGTCCAGTACTGTAGGAATCTGTCCAGTGTTGGGAGCGTCCAGTACTGTAGGAATCTGTCCAGTGTTGGGAGAGTCCAGTACTGTAGGAATCTGTCCAGTGTTGGGAGTGTCCAGTACTGTAGGAATCTGTCCAGTGTTGGGAGTGTCCAGTACTGTAGGAATCTGTCCAGTGTTGGGAGCGTCCAGTACTGTAGGAATCTGTCCAGTGTTGGGAGCGTCCAGTACTGTAGGAATCTGTCCAGTGTGAGGAGTGTCCAGTACTGTAGGAATCTGTCCAGTGTTGGGAGCGTCCAGTACTGTAGGAATCTGTCCAGTGTTGGGAGTGTCCAGTACTGTAGGAATCTGTCCAGTGTTAGGAGTGTCCAGTACTGTAGGAATCTGTCCAGTGTTGGGAGTGTCCAGTACTGTAGGAATCTGTCCAGTGTTGGGAGTGTCCAGTACTGTAGGAATCTGTCCAGTGTTGGGAGTGTCCAGTACTGTAGGAATCTGTCCAGTGTTGGGAGTGTCCAGTACTGTAGGAATCTGTCCAGTGTTGGGAGCGTCCAGTACTGTAGGAATCTGTCCAGTGTTGGGAGTGTCCAGTACTGTAGGAATCTGTCCAGTGTTGGGAGCGTCCAGTACTGTAGGAATCTGTCCAGTGTTGGGAGTGTCCAGTACTGTAGGAATCTGTCCAGTGTGAGGAGTGTCCAGTACTGTAGGAATCTGTCCAGTGTTGGGAGTGTCCAGTACTGTAGGAATCTGTCCAGTGTTGGGAGCGTCCAGTACTGTAGGAATCTGTCTAGTGTGGGGAGTATCCAGTACTGTAGGAATCTGTCTAGTGTTGGGAGTGTCCACTACTGTAGGAATCTGTTCACTGTGAGGAGTGTCCAGTACTGAAGGAATCTGTCAAGTGTTGGGAGCGTCCAGTACTGTAGGAATCTGTCCAGTGTTGAGAGCGTCCAGTACTGTAGGAATCTGTCCAGTGTTTTGAGAGTCCAGTACTGTAGGAATCTGTCCAGTGTTGGGAGTGTCCAGTACTGTAGGAATCTGTCCAGTGTTGGGAGTGTCCAGTACTGTAGGAATCTGTCCACTGTGAGGAGCGTCCAGTACTGTAGCAATCTGTCTAGTGTGGGGAGCGTCCAGTACTGTAGGAATCTGTCCACTGTGAGGAGTGTCCAGTACTGTAGGAATCTGTCAAGTGTTGGGAGCGTCCAGTACTGTAGGAATCTGTCCAGTGTTGGGAGTGTCCAGTACTGTAGGAATCTGTCCAGTGTTGGGAGTGTCCAGTACTGTAGGAATCTGTCCAGTGTTGGGAGCGTCCAGTACTGTAGGAATCTGTCCAGTGTTGGGAGTGTCCAGTACTGTAGGAATCTGTCCAGTGTTGGGAGTGTCCAGTACTGTAGGAATCTGTCCAGTGTTGGGAGTGTCCAGTACTGTAGGAATCTGTCCAGTGTTGGGAGTGTCCAGTACTGTAGGAATCTGTCCAGTGTTGGGAGTGTCCAGTACTGTAGGAATCTGTCCAGTGTTGGGAGCGTCCAGTACTGTAGGAATCTGTCCAGTGTTGGGAGTGTCCAGTACTGTAGGAATCTGTCCAGTGTTGGGAGTGTCCAGTACTGTAGGAATCTGTCCAGTGTTGGGAGTGTCCAGTACTGTAGGAATCTGTCCAGTGTTGGGAGTGTCCAGTACTGTAGGAATCTGTCCAGTGTTGGGAGTGTCCAGTACTGTAGGAATCTGTCCAGTGTTGGGAGTGTCCAGTACTGTAGGAATCTGTCCAGTGTTGGGAGCGTCCAGTACTGTAGGAATCTGTCCAGTGTTGGGAGTGTCCAGTACTGTAGGAATCTGTCCAGTGTTGGGAGTGTCCAGTACTGTAGGAATCTGTCCAGTGTTGGGAGTGTCCAGTACTGTAGGAATCTGTCCAGTGTTGGGAGTGTCCAGTACTGTAGGAATCTGTCCAGTGTTGGGAGTGTCCAGTACTGTAGGAATCTGTCCAGTGTTGGGAGTGTCCAGTACTGTAGGAATCTGTCCAGTGTTGGGAGCGTCCAGTACTGTAGGAATCTGTCCAGTGTTGGGAGTGTCCAGTACTGTAGGAATCTGTCCAGTGTTGGGAGTGTCCAGTACTGTAGGAATCTGTCCAGTGTTGGGAGTGTCCAGTACTGTAGGAATCTGTCCAGTGTTGGGAGTGTCCAGTACTGTAGGAATCTGTCCAGTGTTGGGAGTGTCCAGTACTGTAGGAATCTGTCCAGTGTTGGGAGTGTCCAGTACTGTAGGAATCTGTCCAGTGTTGGGAGTGTCCAGTACTGTAGGAATCTGTCCAGTGTTGGGAGTGTCCAGTACTGTAGGAATCTGTCCAGTGTTGGGAGCGTCCAGTACTGTAGGAATCTGTCCAGTGTTGGGAGTGTCCAGTACTGTAGGAATCTGTCCAGTGTTGGGAGCGTCCAGTACTGTAGGAATCTGTCCAGTGTTGGGAGTGTCCAGTACTGTAGGAATCTGTCCAGTGTTGGGAGTGTCCAGTACTGTAGGAATCTGTCCAGTGTTGGGAGTGTCCAGTACTGTAGGAATCTGTCCAGTGTTGGGAGTGTCCAGTACTGTAGGAATCTGTCCAGTGTTGGGAGTGTCCAGTACTGTAGGAATCTGTCCAGTGTGGGGAGTGTCCAGTACTGTAGGAATCTGTCCAGTGTTGGGAGTGTCCAGTACTGTAGGAATCTGTCCAGTGTTGGGAGTGTCCAGTACTGTAGGAATCTGTCCAGTGTTGGGAGTGTCCAGTACTGTAGGAATCTGTCCAGTGTTGGGAGCGTCCAGTACTGTAGGAATCTGTCCAGTGTTGGGAGTGTCCAGTACTGTAGGAATCTGTCCAGTGTTGGGAGTGTCCAGTACTGCAGGAATCTGTCCAGTGTTGGGAGCGTCCAGTACTGTAGGAATCTGTCCAGTGTTGGGAGTGTCCAGTACTGTAGGAATCTGTCCAGTGTTGGGAGTGTCCAGTACTGTAGGAATCTGTCCAGTGTTGGGAGTGTCCAGTACTGTAGGAATCTGTCCAGTGTTGGGAGTGTCCAGTACTGTAGGAATCTGTCCAGTGTTGGGAGCGTCCAGTACTGTAGGAATCTGTCCAGTGTTGGGAGCGTCCAGTACTGTAGGAATCTGTCCAGTGTTGGGAGTGTCCAGTACTGTAGGAATCTGTCCAGTGTTGGGAGTGTCCAGTACTGTAGGAATCTGTCCAGTGTTGGGAGTGTCAGTACTGTAGGAATCTGTCCAGTGTTGGGAGTGTCCAGTACTGTAGGAATCTGTCCAGTGTTGGGGAGTGTCCAGTACTGTAGGAATCTGTCCAGTGTTGGGAGTGTCCAGTACTGTAGGAATCTGTCCAGTGTTGGAGTGTCCAGTACTGTAGGAATCTGTCCAGTGTTGGGAGTGTCCAGTACTGTAGGAATCTGTCCAGTGTTGGGAGTGTCAGTACTGTAGGAATCTGTCCAGTGTTGAGAGTGTCCAGTACTGTAGGAATCTGTCCAATAGGAGTGTCCAGTACTGTAGGAATCTGTCCAGTGTTGGGAGTGTCAGTACTGTAGGAATCTGTCCAGTGTTGGGAGTGTCCAGTACTGTAGGAATCTGTCCAGTGTTGGGAGCGTCCAGTACTGTAGGAATCTGTCCAGTGTTGGGAGTGTCCAGTACTGTAGGAATCTGTCCAGTGTTGGGGAGTGTCCAGTACTGTAGGAATCTGTCCAGTGTTGGGAGCGTCCAGTACTGTAGGAATCTGTCCAGTGTTGGGAGTGTCCAGTACTGTAGGAATCTGTCCAGTGTTAGGAGCGTCCAGTACTGTAGGAATCTGTCCAGTGTTGGGAGTGTCAGTACTGTAGGAATCTGTCCAGTGTTGGGAGTGTCCAGTACTGTAGGAATCTGTCCAGTGTTAGGAGTGTCCAGTACTGTAGGAATCTGTCCAGTGTTGGGAGTGTCCAGTACTGTAGGAATCTGTCCAGTGTTGGGAGTGTCCAGTACTGTAGGAATCTGTCCAGTGTTGGGAGTGTCCAGTACTGTAGGAATCTGTCCAGTGTTGGGAGTGTCCAGTACTGTAGGAATCTGTCCAGTGTTGGGAGTGTCCAGTACTGTAGGAATCTGTCCAGTGTTGGGAGTGTCCAGTACTGTAGGAATCTGTCCAGTGTTGGGAGTGTCCAGTACTGTAGGAATCTGTCCAGTGTTGGGAGTGTCCAGTACTGTAGGAATCTGTCCAGTGTTGGGAGTGTCCAGTACTGTAGGAATCTGTCCAGTGTTGGGAGCGTCCAGTACTGTAGGAATCTGTCCAGTGTTGGGAGTGTCCAGTACTGTAGGAATCTGTCCAGTGTTGGGAGTGTCCAGTACTGTAGGAATCTGTCCAGTGTTGGGAGTGTCCAGTACTGTAGGAATCTGTCCAGTGTTGGGAGCGTCCAGTACTGTAGGAATCTGTCCAGTGTTAGGAGTGTCCAGTACTGTAGGAATCTGTCCAGTGTTGGGAGTGTCCAGTACTGTAGGAATCTGTCCAGTGTTGGGAGTGTCCAGTACTGTAGGAATCTGTCCAGTGTTAGGAGCGTCCAGTACTGTAGGAATCTGTCCACTTTGAGGAGCGTCCAGTACTGTAGGAATCTGTCCAGTGTTAGGAGTGTCCAGTACTGTAGGAATCTGTCCAGTGTTGGGAGTGTCCAGTACTGTAGGAATCTGTCCAGTGTTGGGGCGTCCAGTACTGTAGGAATCTGTCCAGTGTTAGGAGTGTCCAGTACTGTAGGAATCTGTCCAGTGTTGGGAGCGTCCAGTACTGTAGGAATCTGTCCAGTGTTGGGAGTGTCCAGTACTGTAGGAATCTGTCCAGTGTTGGGAGTGTCCAGTACTGTAGGAATCTGTCCAGTGTTGGGAGCGTCCAGTACTGTAGGAATCTGTCCAGTGTTGGGAGTGTCCAGTACTGTAGGAATCTGTACTGTGCTGGGATCGTCCAGTACTGTAGGAATCTGTCCTGTGTTTGGTGCGTCCAGTACTGTAGGAATCTGTCCAGTGTTTTGAGTGTCTAGTACTGTAGGAATCTGTCCTGAGTTGGGAGTGTCCAGTACTGTAGGAATCTGTCCAGTGTTGGGAGTGTCCAGTACTGTAGGAATCTGTCCAGTGTTGGGAGTGTCCAGTACTGTAGGAATCTGTCCAGTGTTGGGAGTGTCCAGTACTGTAGGAATCTGTCCAGTGTTGGGAGTGTCCAGTACTGTAGGAATCTGTCCAGTGTTGGAAGTGTCCAGTACTGTAGGAATCTGTCCAGTGTTGGAAGTGTCCAGTACTGTAGGAATCTGTCCAGTGTTGGAAGTGTCCAGTACTGTAGGAATCTGTCCAGTGTTGGGAGCGTCCAGTACTGTAGGAATCTGTCCAGTGTTGGGAGTGTCCACTACTGTAGGAATCTGTTCACTGTTGAGAGTGTCAGTACTGTAGGAATCTGTCCAGCGTTGGGAGAGTCCAGTACTGTAGGAATCTGTCCAGAGTTGGGAGTGTCCAGTACTGTAGGAATCTGTCCAGAGTTGGGAGTGTCCAGTACTGTAGGAATCTGTCCAGTGTTGGGAGTGTCCAGTACTGTAGGAATCTGTCCAGTGTTGGGAAGTGTCCAGTACTGTAGGAATCTGTCCAGTGTTGGGAGTGTCAGTACTGTAGGAATCTGTCCAGTGTTGGGAGCGTCCAGTACTGTAGGAATCTGTCCAGTGTTGGGAAGTGTCCAGTACTGTAGGAATCTGTCCAGTGTTGGGAGCGTCCAGTACTGTAGGAATCTGTCCAGTGTTGGGAGCGTCCAGTACTGTAGGAATCTGTCCAGTGTTGGGAGTGTCAGTACTGTAGGGAATCTGTCCAGTGTTGGGAGTGTCCAGTACTGTAGGAATCTGTCCAGTGTTGGGAGTGTCCAGTACTGTAGGGAATCTGTCCAGTGTGGGGAGTGTCCAGTACTGTAGGAATCTGTCCAGTGTTGGGAATGTCCAGTTGGAATCTGTCCAGTGTTGGGAGTGTCCAGTAATTTAGGAATCTGTCCAGTGTTGGGAGTGTCCAGTACTGTAGGAATCTGTCCAGTGTTGGGGTGTCCACTACTGTAGGAATCTGTCCAGTGTTGGGAGCGTCAGTACTGTAGGAATCTGTCCAGTGTTGGGAGCGTCCAGTACTGTAGGAATCTGTCCAGTGTTGGGAGTGTCCAGTACTGTAGGAATCTGTCCAGTGTTGGGAGCGTCCAGTACTGTAGGAATCTGTCCAGTGTTGGGAGCGTCCAGTACTGTAGGAATCTGTCCAGTGTTGGGAGCGTCCAGTACTGTAGGAATCTGTCCAGTGTTGGGAGTGTCCAGTACTGTAGGAATCTGTCCAGTGTTGGGAGTGTC